>NW_027186350.1:4941076-4972755 GCF_028583685.1 Petaurus breviceps papuanus
GAGCCAGAATCAAGGGCTTTGGTTGCAGATCTGTGCTGTGGCTAAGTCTCTCACTGGCTTGCCTGGACACTACCTGTGCTGGGCTGCACTCCCTTTTTACCCAAGTGAGCTAGACCTTTCCTGAAGTCCTTCTAAGTTATCTAAAGCTGGAAAATTGCTTGACTCTACTTTTTATAGGTTCTATCATTCTAGAATCCTTTTAGAGGCTTGTTTTAATGTTGTTTCTGAGGGAAACTGGGGAGAGTTCAGGTAACTTCCTGGCTTCTCTCCACCATCTTGGCTCCTACGCATGTTGCTTCTTTGTAAACACTATTTCCTTAGCTAAATATTCAATAGTAAACTTATTAATAGTACATTATAGCGTTTTACTGGGAATTGAAGTTACATTCACCATCTATTTGTTTGTGCACTCAACTTTCTTCCCATTTTTTTTTTTTGGAAAATCATGACATTTGCTATTCTCCAGCCCTGAGACACATTTCTAGGTCTATACAATATTTCAAAGATCACCAACAATGGTTCAACAGCCACATCTGTTTGTTCTTCCAGTGTCTAAAGATTTAATTCATATGGGCCTATTGACTTGAACTTATCAACTGTGTGGGTAGGACTAGATGGCTTCTAATTTCCTAACCCTCAAATTGTGTGAAAGGTGGCTAGATTCTCTCTTACTATCCTATTTAATGTGGGTTTCAACTTCCTAAGAGCCATTTTAAAAATATAGATTTTATTCTTCCCCACCCCAATTTAGTTCTACACTTCCTGGTCTAAGGATTATTCTTTGTAGATATAACAGAAGAAAAATGACAGCTCAGTAGCTGTTCTTTCTCCTCACTCTATGTTACATCTGTCACCAACAGAGCATCCTGATCAATGGTCTTTCTTTGTTCTTTTTTTTTTTTTATCCAATAACACTTAACAAAGCAATCTTTTTTTTTCCTTTGGAGAGGGAAGGCAGGGCAATTGGGGTTAAGTGACTTGCCCAAAGTCATACCACTAGTTTTTTGTGTTAAGTATCTGAGGCCAAATTTGAACTCAGGACCTCCTGACTCCAGGGCTGATGCTCTATTCACTGTGCCACCTAGCCACCCCCTTTTTTTTTTTTTGCAATCTTTTTTTTTTTAAACCTTAGCATTTATGTACAGTAGCCTTAGTAGATTCTGAGTCATATGATTCTTGATATTATGGGACTATGGCATGTTCTTAGGATCTCTTTTCCATTGTCTATGTTTTCTTCCATCTGTACATTTCTTTTTCAAATCTATGTTGGTTGCTGAGTTTTCCTTGTGCATTTACATCATCTCTTTAGACAATTTCCCTTCTTAATCCTCATCACTTCTTTCTCTTTGTGTCTACAAAATTTCATTCATTCATTTCCTATCTCTTCTGGGCCAACTTCTCCCTGTCGAATTTTACACAATGGGATCCTACTTACCTATCCTTTCCTTGACTCCTTTGAAATCTACTATCTCTAAATCTAGGAAACACATTAGAGTATAACTGTATTTCTCCTTTGCGTTACAAATATTAAGATGATGTGATAATTTCTCCTGAAAGTTCCTTGCTTCAGCCACCAGGTCCTCCTTGCTGGGGAGAATCAGGTTAGGAGTACAATTTCATTATTTTATTCCTCTACCATTTGAAGGTTGAAATTATTATTAATTATTGAAAATTTTTTTAACAGTTCTGCTTTTTGGCAGTTAAAGAAATAATCTTACTGATGTCTAAGCTACCCTTTAAGCCACAAAATCTGTGTTATAGAAATAATTAAACTGGTAAAAATTCTGCCTTCTTTACTGGGCTGATAGTGTAATAGCAAGCATCCCAACCCACCTAGGATGACCTGCTAGTACAGGTTCTTTGATCAGCTTTTCTAAAGGAAAGAAAACTTTAAAGGGGGTCAGTAATCTTACTCTAACTACAGATAAGTAGAAAGAAGTAAGTATCCAAGAAAGAATCCAATAGACAGGACTCTAATTGTCTAATCAGGATAGTACAGCCACCTATATACACCACCAGACCAGGAGAGCACCAACATCTGATTAGTTGGGGGGCTCTTAACAAACAGCTACCCAGAGCCCCATCCAGGAAATCGAAAGGTACTTCTCATGAGTAAGCCCCCAAAGTAAAATACCAGCCTCCCACTTTATATAGTTTTCAACTAATAGGATCAGAGCCAGAAGGCACCACAACTCTCGTGAATCAGTGCCTAATTAGCTTAGTACCAAAAGGTGTGAAAGCCTTCTTGTAAGCAAGCCTTCCCCCTAAGCAAGCTCCTCCTTAGGCAAGTTCCTCCCCCAATGGTCTCTATGTGACTCAGGATGAATCCCAGCTGTGAAAGCAGCAAGACATCCCAGATGGAAATACCTGTGTACCTTTAGACCTGGGAACATGGCTCCTGTTCCAAGGGGAAAGGGGACATATGTGGTCACCTAGGCCTATTAATGGACAGGGAAGATCTTCCTATTTCATTAACATTACAGATGGTCATCCTGATTAGTTGCTATTAGACAGAAGCAAACAGAGGTTATGTGACTTGCCCAGAGTGATACGATTAATAAGTATCAAAGGGCTGATTTGAACTCAGGTCTTCCTAACTCCAGTAGGAGTTATTTATCTACTATGTCACCTTGCTGCCTTTAAAAGACACAAATAACACATGTGAAACAAGCACAAACAATACAAAGCAGAAGGTGATAAATCATATAGTTCAGACTAGTGTTCTGTGACTTTATAGATTCATCCTTGCCAGTCTTCCTGAATATGGGATGGGCCTTCAGTTAATTCTGTTTAGCAAGCATTTATTTGTGAAAGGTTAGTGGTGTGCAAAGCACGGTATTAGAAGGATCGGGAAGATTTGTCCAGGCAGAGAGGAGTGGGGTGGACCTTCCGTGAGAAGCAAATAGCCTGTGCAAAGATTCAGAGGTAGGAGTGAACACAAGGTAACCACATAAACAGAAAAGACGTCAGAGCCCAGTCATCGTGGAGGGAGTGGAGAGTAGTGGGCAATAGGGTAAGGTGGGGCCATGCTATGGAAGACCTTGAATCCTAGGTACAAAAGCACTAAAATAATAAATAACACAATGACTGAATTAGGCTCTTAGGGCTGGAAGAGACCTCAGAGATCAAAGTTGAACATGAAAGTGATTGAAAGAAAGTGTTATTAGAATTTAGTAAAGAAAGGCTTCCCAAAAAGGAAAGCCAAAAAGCTAGGGTTGGCAGAGGTGGGGAATCAAGGAAGGTTTCCCTGGAGAGAAGTCAACTGAAAATTTTGGCAAATCACAACTTCTCTGGATTTTCATTGTCTCATCTGTACAATGAGGGTGGTAGATGTAGTTAAACACTGGACCTAGTTTGATCTCAGCCCTGGCTCTGACCCCGTACTAGATGTATGACCAATAGGCAAGTCACTGAATTTCCTTGAGCTTCAGTTTCTTTATCTGTAAATCATCAACTCAAAAGTTTTCTCTAGCTTTAACATTCTATGATTCTACCTGCCAGAGAATCTCCCCTGATTCTCATTCAAGTCTTATCTCCCTTTCCTGCACACATAGAGACTTTGATACATTTATTTATTTACTTTTTAGGTGGTGAAGAAGAAGAAATGAGGAGGGGAGCAGTCTGGTGACAATTCTGATTGACTCTAGAGAGTTGCTTATCCTTTCCTTTGTGCCTATGTATGTGGCAATTCTTTCTGGGTCAGAATATTTTGTTCTTCAGTCACTATTGTGTCTGACTTTTTGTGACCCCATTTGTTTTATTTTTTGTTTTTTGCAAAGATACTAGACTGATTCACCATTTCCTTCTCCAGCTCATTTCACAGATGAGAAACTGAGGCAAACAAGGTGAAGTGACTTGCCCAAGGTCACACAGTGTGTGTCTGAGGTCAGATTTGAACTCAGGCAGATGAATCTTCCTGACTCCAGGCCAGTACTCCATCCACTGTGCCATTTATTTGCACCTGTAAGAATATTGCAAAACTTTTAATCAAATCTTCTTTTTATCTTTCCTTTCCTTATTTGTTCTTGCCACACTTTCCCTTCTGCCCTCTCTCCTCTCCATTTTAAATGTCCATTTCTTCTTCTCTTTTGGCATTAAAAAAATTCTCTTTTTATTTTCTTCTCCCTGATTCCAATTCATCTTCATCCTTTGATTTAATTTGCTTGCAATTTTCTCTCAAGAGATACCTTTTTTTAAAGGAATCTTGTCGGGAATCTACTGCTATCCATAATGCCATTATGATTAATTAATAATAATGATATTAATTATTAATAATGATAGCACGTCACATTTCTATGATCCTTTAATGTTTTATAGAGCTCTTTTCCACAACAACTCTGTGAGGCAGATAGTACTGGGGGAGAAGTGGACAAAACTATCCTCCCTAGATGACTCTCAGAGACTGACTTGAGCAGGTTTCCTAAGACTGCCAGCTTCTAATGAGTCTCCATGCCTCCTTTGCCCCTTACCCTACTCTCCCCATTACACCATGAGCTTCCCTGACAAATTTGTATAACACATAGACCTTTCCCAACTTAGAAAGTCATTCTTCAAGGCATGTTGATTCTATCTTGTTCTATATCGGCTAACTTTTTTGCTGTAAACGACCCTTAGTGAACCACAAAACCGGCTGCTATAGCCAGAGCCCTTCTCTGTCTCACTTTTGCCTCCTTTCTGTAAAAAGGCTGAACTGCTGAAGGTGGTGAATTCCAGAGTCCTAGGAAAGTTTTCCTCCCTATCTTATCTGACAGGTAGATTTCTAAGGCCAGCTAGTTGCAGACATAGCTCCTATATTTATCTCCTATGACTAAGAATATACATTTTTCTCCAACTATCTGATTCTATTTTGTATAACCACCTGTGTTATTTGGAAACCCATGTCAGTCTTGGCATAGATGCTGGCCATCCATCTGTCCTAGCAGGCTAGCTCTTAATTGACTCCTTACTGCTATTAAGTGACCTCAGCATCAAGAACCCAAATTGGTGAGTGGTGACCTCCTTCAAATTCCACTACAATTCAAGTACTTTTTGGTCACGATTTATAGATGAGGGTCATCTCCATACCATGCTGTCTGTATACTGACCTCCACCTCTCGTCAGAACTGAAGGACCCACCCTGTGGCTCTGGGCTCTGATTGACAAGCATTTACATTATCTTCCCTGGCAATGGTCCCATGCCACTCCCCAGCCCTCTCTATTTTCCAACTTTAGCTTATATATGTGTTGTTTATTAGAAGATAACCTACTTGAGGGCAGAGACTGTCTTGCTTGTTTGTAACTGTTTCTCTAGCACTTGCCACAGTTCCTTGCACATATTAAGCCCTTAACATGTGATTTGTCATTCATTCATTCATCTTAGGTTTCTTAATTTCAAACCAAGCATTTTATAACTCATAGATGTATTACTTAAATTAAAGGTTAAAAAAAATATAAATCCAGATGTTTTAACTATATGGAAACCTATATTTACTGTTGCAATGATAGAATTGATTGGTGTTTTAAACATTTTATTTGGTTATTTAAGGGATTTGTAGATATAGGCTATACCAATCACAGTGACTTAGGAAGAGGGGCAGCAAGGGATGATGCAAATGATTTTTGATTTGGAGTTTGAATATTTGACTTTGAATCCTGCCTCTGCCAATTGCTACTTGGTTGGCCTTGGGCAAATCACACAACTCTTCTGGGCTTCAGTTTCCTATTTTAAAATGAAGAAGTTAGATAAGATGGTGTTTAAAATTTCTTATACTGGGATGGCAGTGAATAAAGCACTGGCCCTGGAGTCAGGAGGACTTCAGTTCAAATCTGGCCTCAGACACTTAATACTTACTAGCTGTGTGACCTTGGGCAAGTCACTTAACCCTAATTTCCCTACCTTCCCCCTCCAAAAAGAAAAAAAAAAGATTCCTTATACCTTGAAACACATTATCATTCAAATTATCATTAGTCACTAATTATAACTCCAAAAGTAATCAACTAGTATTCATTAAATACCTACTATGTGCCTGGATTTATACCAGAAATGTAGGGTTGGTTCAATATTAGGAAGAAAATAAAGAACAAACTCTGAAATCCTTCACACACACACACACACAGACATACTCTCACATGCACACATGGAACCCCTGAAACAGAGGTTTAGACTAAGTGTTTGTGTTTGTCCTTCATTCTTGAAGAGGACATGACATCAGGGAAATGATGACATCACTTGCAGTTGACTTAGATTTGAGTGAGGGAGGGCTGTGCAAGGTCACTGTAATGGGAATGTAAAATTTTGAGATCTTCCCTGCCCCTAGGCTTAAGTGCACCTGGATCCTGTGGTGGGAGGCTTTTTTCTCAGGACAAGTATCTCAGGAGATACTTTTTGATTGGGCAGTGGGTCAAGATGGTAGTTAAAATCTCTGACCCAGGAGAAGGCTATATAAACCCTGATGAGAGGCTTTGTTTTGGGACTCACTTTGAGAAGTGTTGTGTGATTTGACCAGATGAGACCGGGCAGCCATTGTCAAGAGCCTCCTGGCTTTGAAAAACCCAGATGTTGATGTTTCACTCTCTGGTAACTGTAGATTTGGTATGGATGTAATGGTTGGACAGTTTGGAAACCTGTCTGCTGGATCTGTTTCCCTGTCTTGATAATTCTGTCTGTATACTCTGAAGTTCAGGGTACTGACCTTTTTCCTCTGAACTAGGTAAATGATATATGTTTGACTGATTAAAGTAAGATTGTTAACCCATTTTGAGTTGCTTTCCTTTAGCAAAGCAGATCCAAGAACCTGTGTTGGCAGCCACCCTGGGGACACTGGGGTGCTTGCCGCTATAGTCACCAGCCTCACTTTCTCCTCCAGAGCCATCTGGGTGCAGTGACCAGATATTCATCAGGATGACTAGAGATGACCCAGGATGCAATGGGAGACCCTGGTCCTTTTAGACTAAGTGCTATAGAATTACTGAGAAGCTGACAGGTATCTGTGCAGGACAAACTGTGTAAGGTAGTAGAAATTATCAGAGGACTTTGTATTTATAAGGTTGCTGAAAACAGAAAAACAAAAAAAAATCATATATTGATTGTTGCACAAGCTATAATGATGCTAAGGGCTTGGTCTTGGGCTGAGATGGCACATAGGAAGGTAAGCCATACCATTCAGCACAATGAAGAATAATTGCCTAAGTTTGTGATGTAAATGGATAGCATATAATTCAGACTGTTAGGAAAACCAAACCAAACCAAGCCAAAGCAGTGCCAATCCGACAGAGCAAGCAGTTAGGACCCAAGTGGGTAGTGGACTCAAGGATAGTTAGCTTGATAGCTGGTATCAAGACACATCTAGCAAATGCCTACATCAGGGAATATACATTTGACTTATATGTAGTTATTAGATAAAGTAAAAATGTTCGAGTAGTCTAAGAGTGTACAGAGTAGATCAATTTGGGAAAACACAGTTCCAAGTAACTCCAACACAGTTCTTAGTTCTAAAACCTCTTTTTGTATATGAACTAAAAAGGGGCAATGAGAATATCCTGCTCACACAGATTTGAGAGACAAATGATTACAGAGAGCATATGGAAAGATGACACCACAGACACAATTGTCCAGGACCATAGATTACAGTAGGCTTATGGAAAATCAACATCAGCACAGGATAAGCAGAGAAACAGAATGATTAACTATTAGAAGTTTGCCATGGAAGGATATATAAGTGATGAATGTAAGTTAGAGTTTAAGGGGCTATTTTCAAAAAATCAACATAAGGAAGCAAAGGTGGGGCCAGGAATGGAGGTTGTTCTGGATCATGAAAACAGTAAGCCTAATTGCATCATCAGTTAAATCACATTTTTTATATAAGTATACTACCATCAAGATGCAACCAGAAAAGAAGCATCCACTCATTTCTCTCTCTCTCTCTCTCTCTCTCTCTCTCTCTTCCATGTGTTTACTTATTTCTGCATTTATATAACTATTCATTTATCTATCTTTATTTTTAGGATATCTATTTTTTGTCTTTTTGGAGGGGGGAAGGCAGGGCTATTAGGTTTAAGTGACTTGCCCAAGATCCCACAGCTAGTAAGTGTTAAGTGTCTGAGGCAGGTTTTGAAATCAGGTCCTCCTGACTCAAGGATCTATTCTATTCTCTATTACATATATATTATAATATATCTCTATTCATGGCACCACCTAGCTGCCCCTAGAATTTATTTTTGTTGCATTTGTTCACTAGATGGCCACAAATATGTCAAGTGCACAAGAAGGAAGGATTGTCATTTGGGTTGAAGAAGGCTGATAAGGAACCAGTATCAAAGAAATAATAGTGATATGAAACATAGGTTTGTTATTGAGAATTAAAGGAAGATGAAAGTTCTGCTAAAAACAAAAACCAACATAAAATTTTTGTGTTCAGAGAACCTTGGAAAAGTTTGAAATAGAAACTAAACAGAGCCTTGATAACTAAATAGAAAAACTTTAGCCTGAGATATCCCAGATAAAGACTTTGGAAAGTGAAGAAGAACAAGAGTATACAGTTACAAGAATGAAGCCATTTCACCGCATCACACCTCTCAGATTGGCTATCATGACAAAAAGGGAAAATGATAAATGTTGGAGAGAATGTGGGAAAGTGGACACAGTGATTCATTATTGGTGGAGTTGTGAACTGGTCCAACCATTCTGGAGAGCAATTTGGAACTATGACCAAAGGGCTATAGAAATGTGCATACCCTTTGACTCAGCAATATCACTTGTAGAGCTGTATCCCAAAGAGATCATAAAAATGGGAAAAGGACCCACGTGTACAAAAATATTTTTTGTGGTGGTCAAGAACTGGAAATTGAGGGGATGCCCATCAATTGGGGAGTGACTGAACAAGTTGTGGTATATGAATGTAATGGAATACTACTGTGCTATAATAAATGATAAATAGGCAGACTTCAGAAAATCTTGGATAGACTTATATGAACAGATGTTGAGTGAAGTGGGCAGAACTAGGAGAACATTGTTCACAGAAACATCCACAGTGTGTGATGACTGATTTTGAAAGACTTGGCCCTTCTCAGAAATGCAAGGACCTAAAACAATTCCATCATACTCATGATGGTAAATGCCATCCACATCAGAGAAAGAACTATGGAGTCGGAATGCAGAGTGAAGCAGACTCTTTTCTTTTCTTTTTTTTTTTTTAGTTTTTTCTTTCTCTCCAATTTGTTATAATTCTTCTATGCAATAAGACTAATGTAAAAATGTGCTTAATAGGAAGGTATGTGTAGAGCTATATCATATTGCATGCTATTTTGGGGAGGGGGGAGGGAGGGGGAAGGGAGGGGGAGAAAATTAAAAACTTATGGAAGTGAATGTTGAAAACTAAAAATAAATATATTAGTAGGTTAAAAATAAAATAAATAAGACATTTCTCTCAAAAAACCCAAATTTATTATCTATTTATTTTAAACATTCTTTTTCTTTTTAAATTTTGAGTTTAAATTCTCTCCCTCCCTCCTACGTCTTCCCCAACCACTGAGAAAGCAAGCAAAATGATATCTACCATATAGGTAAAATCATGCAAAACTCATTTCGATGTTAGCTATAATGCAAAAAAAAGCAAGAAAGTTATACTTCATTTTGTACTCAAGGTTCATCAGTTCTCTCTTTGGAGGTGCATAGAATATTTTTTCCATCTTAAGTCCTTTGGAATTTTCTTGGATTGTTGCATTGATTAGAGTAGTCAATTCTTTCACAGTTGATTATCATTACAATGTTGCTATTACTGTGCACAATGACCTGTTGGTTCTCCTCATTTCACTTAGTATCAGCTCCTAGAAGTCTTCTCATGGTTTTTGTGGAACCACCCCCTCATAATTTTTTCTAACATAATAGTATTCCATCACAATTATATGCCACTACGTATTCAGTCATTCCCTGATTGATGAGTATCCCTTCAATTTCCAATTCTTTATACTACAAAAGAGCTGCTATAAATATTCTTGTACATATAGATTCTTTTCCTTTTTTAAACATCTCTTTGCAGTACACATCTAGTAATGGTATTACTAGACCAAAGGGTATGCACAGTTTTAAAGCCCTTTGGGCATAGTTCCAAATTGTTCTTCAGAATGATTGGACTTGTTCATTACTCTATAAATGGTTTATTATTGTACCTATTTTCCCTCAATCTCTTCAGTATTTGTCATTTCTGATAGGTGTGAGGTGGTACCTCAGAGTTGTTTTATGTTGCACTTTTTCATATGAATATAGATAACTTTGATTTCTTCTGAAAATTGCCTGTTCATATTCTTTGACTATTTATCCTTTAGGGAATGGCTATTAATCAATTATTTATTTATTGATTTCATAAATTTAATTCAGTTTCCTTTGTATTTGAGAAATGAGGCCTTTATCAGAGAAACTTGCTGTAAACTTTTTGATATTACTTCATTGTCCATGGCATCTTTTAGCAAAATGCTGTTTTCCTGATTATCTCTTTTAAGTAGGTCTATTTTTGTTTTTGCTTTGTCTAAAATCACAATTACTACCCCTGCCCCTATTTTATTTCTCCAGCTGAAATATGATAGATTCTGTTCCAGCCTTTTATTCTAACTCTGTATGTATCTTTCTGTTTTAAGTGTGTCTCTTGTAAACAGCATGTTGGATTATGGTTTCTAATACATTCTGCTATTTGTTTCCATTTTATGGGTTAGCTCATCCCATTCGCAGTTATGATTACTAACTGCATATTTCCCTCCATCCTATTTTCTTATGTTTATCCTTCCTGCTCTCTCTTTTTATCCTGTCCCTCTTCAAAAATCTGTTTTGCTTCTGACCATTGCCTCCCTTAATCCACCCTCTCCTTTATCACCCCCCCCCATAATTCTTATATCCTTCTTCTCCTTTTCCCCTATTGAGCAAGATAGATTTCTATACCCAATTGAGAGTATACATGTATCCTTCACTGTTTGAACCAATTCCAATGAGAGTGAGGTTCAAACATTTACTGCCACCCCCTTCCTCCCCCCACATTTTCCCCTCTTCTATAAATGCTCTTTCTTGCATGCCTCTTTTATGGGAGAATATTTCCCCATCCTACATCTCCCTTCCCCCTTCTTCCAATGCATTCTTCTTTTTAATTTCTTCTTTTTTTCTTTCAGAGAGCATTACAAAATAATTGACACACATTCATGCCTTCTGTTTATCTAGACTCCTTCTAACTGCCCTAATAGTGATAAGTTCTTAGGAGTTACAAGTATCACCTTCCCATATAGGAATGTAAACAGTTTAAACATATTAAGTTCCTTATGATTTCTCTCATGTTTACTTTCTTTGCTTCTCTTGAGTCTTGTGTTTGAATACCAAATCTTCTATTCAGCACCAGTCTTTTCATCAGCAATGCTTGAAAGTCCTCTATTTCATTAAACATCCATTTTCTCCTGAAGGATTATACTCAGTTTTGCTCAATAGGTTGTTCTTGGTTGTAATCCTAGCACCTTTTCCTTACAGAATACATTTCCAAGACCTCCACTCCTTTAACGTGGAAGGTACTAGATCTTGTTTGATCCTGACTGCGTCTCCATGATATTTGAATTGCTTCTTTCATTCAAGGATATCAACTTATCACCATTACTATTCAATGTAGTGCAAGAAATGATAGTTATAGCAAAAAGACATGAAAGATAAGTTGAGGGAATTAAGCATAGACAAAGACTAGAGAAAATGATCACTTTTTGCAGATGATATGGTAGTTTACTTTGAGAATCCTTGGGAGTCAATTAAAAACCTAGTTGAAACAATTGTTGAAACTTCAACAAAATTGCAAGATATAAACTTACGAAGTCATCATTTATGTATATTACTAACAAGAATTCAGCAAGAAGAGATAGAAATTCCAGCCAGTATAAAACACTTGAGTGTCTACTTGCCAAGATATAAACAGGAACTATATGAACCCAATTACAAAACACTCTTTACACAAATAAAGACAAATCTAAATATTTGGGGAACTATTAATTGCTTGTGGGTAGGCCAAACCAATATAATAAAATGACAATACTACCTAAATTAGTTTACTTATTCTGTGCAGACCAATTAAATTACTAAAGAATTATTTTATAGATGTAGAACAAATAATAACAAAATTCATCTAGAGGAATAAAGTATCAAGACTGTCAATAATGAAAAAAGTAGGAAGGATGAGAGCCTAGCAGCACCATATCTCAGGTCTGATTCAGGTCTCAAACCACCTTGTATGTGGAGTTTCCCCTAGAACAATTCTAAGAAGTGAACTTCAAAAATCTGTGCCTAAACATGGAGCCACCAGAAAGGATGCAGGAATTTAGGACAACAGGTTGGTAGAGGGGGATAGTCAGGAATACAAAGAAAATAATTGTACTAGGAGGGAGGTCCTTCTGGATATTGACAAGGGGTTAAGTCCAAAGGTTTCTGTATAAAATTATGGCAGCAAGGAGGTACTTCACTAAATGGCCCTGCCTTTGAACATGGTAAGAATGACAGGATCAATTGGCTTATGAATTGTTCAGTTTTTTTTTTTGTAAGAATCACTTTGTAGTAGGTTTAAAATTTTTTTCTAGTTTTTGCTGAGTTTTCTACATTTTGGAATTATAAAAGCTCTAACTGTACCATATTCCCAGGATTCCCTGAATATTTTCTCCTTAAATGTAACATTCTTTCCAGAGCTTAGCAAGAAAATAGGAAGTCTGTGAGTTGGATAAATGCTCTTTTTACTCTCAGCCAGCTTCAGATTCAGACTGGTTTGTGAACCTGACAAAATCACTGCCTGAGAGAGAGTGGATAAGAGACAGTAGAGAATGATGTAGACAGGAGTCAAGACAATGAGATGTTGCACTTGCAGGGGAACTTGTAACATGGAGAAGTGACAATTTAGAGACTGATGGAATGAAAAGGACAGAAAATCCACCAATGTTTATTGGTGAGACTGACTCATCCCGTGTTCTTCTGGGAATTGAGACTGATTCCTCCCATATCTACTCTCTGTCTACACACATCCCCCTAACTGGAATGGGTTGAAAGAAGAAAACTACACTGTTTCTTCTTCCCCAGTTTGATGATAATGATGATCATCATGATGATAAGCAACCCTCAAAGCCTAACCCATCCTCCATATCATTCATTGGTTGTGGAAATGGGGAGAGAATAGCAAAGTAAGGGAATACCAGCCAAGGTGATATACAGTGGGGACTCTGTAGCTTAGCTGTAAAGTCCTAGCAGGGAAGCCCAAAATTCCATCCTACTTGTTTCTGGTAACACAACTGCTTGGTTTAGCATTTTGGCCAGTACAAAGAAACTGTTCCTATTGATCCAAGAAATACATAGACTGACCCTACTCAAAGCCATTGTGATTATCAATAAAAAATGGAGCAATACAAAACGAGTGGCATTCCTTCATGCTTTGGCTCCACAAAGAGACAACATTCACTAGAACAAATGTAAATATCTGTACTCCATCTGCTGCAAATGCTGTCATTCAGATGGTGCTGACCACCAAAGTGGGGAAACCATGAATGGACTGAAAAGATGGTAATATATGAATTGCTATAGGTATGTAACATATTAATGAAATGGACTAAAGATGGTAATATATTAATTAGGTGTAGGTATGTAATATATATATATATATGTATATATATATATATATATATGTTTAAAGCAATCGGGGTTAAGTAACTTGCTCAAGGTTAGACGGCCAGTTATTTCTGGGTGTGGTGCTGAGTATCTGAGCCTGGGATTCGATCCAGGTCATCCCAACACTGGAGCCAGTGCTTTTACTCGCTGAGCCACCTGGCCACCCCTAGGTATGTAATATATTAATGAAATGGACTGAAGATGGTAATATATTAATTAGGTGTAGGTATGTAATGTATTAATGAAATGGACTGAAGATGGTAACATATTAATTAGGTGTAGGTATGTAATGTATTAATGAAATAGACTGAAGATGGTAATATATTAATTAGGTGTAGGTATGTAATATATTGATGAAATAGACTGAAGATGGTAATATATTAATTAGGTGTAGGTATGTAATATATTAATGAAATGGACTGAAAAGATGGCAATATATTAATTAGGTGTAGGTATGTAATATATTAATGAAATGGACTGAAAAGATGGTAATATATTAATTAGGTGTCAATAGTTAGGTGTAACCTAACACTACTGGGGTAGATCTCATCAGTTCTAGGAAAGGGTTTCATGCTACTTTTTGTCAATAGTACCCTTAGCTCTAAAATATATAATGTATTGCAGACAAATAAGCATAGGGCAATCTTTAAAACCAACAGACAAAATAATTAATCTTTAAGCATAGCTTAGATGAAATAAGACATGAAATTAAAGAGCTACTATACCTGAAAAGTTGAAGATTCTAAAGACATTAAAATATTGACAAAAATTCTAGAAATTATACCTAATAGCAAACTGGATGATTAAAAATAACATTGATATCTCTCTTTTTTTTGAGGGGGGAAGGTAGGGCAATTGGGGTTAAGTGACTTGCCCAATGTCACATGGCTAGTTTTGTGTTAAGTTTCTGAGGTCAGATTTGAACTCAGGTCCTCCTGACTCCAGGGCCATCACTCTATTTACTGCACCACCTAGCCACCCCCACCTAACATTGATATCTCAAATGATTTTGAAAATGAGATGAGCATATTAGATAGGAATTCCAAAAGGCTCTGTTTGAGTGGCATGAATCCAACTTTCAGACCAATTATACCAAAAACAGAGTAATTTTAAAAATCTAATATCTGTTTTTGTTTTTTGAGACTGGGTCTACCTATTTCATTCAGTCTGTAAATGCAGCAGCCACTCATGGGTATGATCCCACTACTGATCAGCAAGAAAGCCTTGACAAGTTCCATTTCTGACCTGGGTTTGTTTGCTCCACTTTAGATAGTCTGATGGCCCCCTGCTCTGGGGAGCTCACTGATTTGGTACCAGACATAGCACAGATGCCTGATCAGCTTATTGTGCATTATAGCTAGGAACTCCTAAACTTAAATCATTCACCAGCCTCAGCTTCCCTAGTAGCAAGGATTATAGTTTTGCACTATCATTCTCAGTGTGATATCTGTTATGACCATTCATGAATAAATGTATTCTCCCATAATAGTTGACATAAAGTATAAAAACATTTCAGGACCCGCAAGCAGCAATATTGTACTAGTCATTGTCATAGTATGAAAGATAAAAGGAAAGGAAAGGCTATCAAGAAGTATCTTTAAGGACAGCCATCACTCATCACCATCCTGACTTGAAAGAGCTATGAGAGCTATATGAAAAGTTATCGGAAGATTATATCAATAGTTGATACATGCTTGTCTGGGTTCTGGATAATAGACAATACTCTTGTGCCTTTCCATCCATCAATGGAGATAACATGATCTAGGCACAGGGATGGATAAATTTGTATAAATGGGAGAAAAATAGGAGATCCCATAGCTAAGGGCAGGCAAAAATAAGCTCTAACAGAGCTAAATTTCCAACTGTGATTTCAGGGACAATCCAACCAGAGACAACCTAGTTTTGGACATGGGCTCTTTATATAGGATTTGTTTTACCATTTGGTATATGAGGAAGTAGTAGAAATTAAGATTATATAGCCCTTTTGAGATCCATAAGACATCATTTATTCGGTCTTGTAAACGTCCCCGATTTAAGAGAAACAATAAATTGAAATGAATTCAGAGAAAGAAACCTAAATTACTAAGGAGTAATCTGTGACCTACAAAGAAAAATGGAAACAGCAACATGTAAAATAATGTTGACACATTGTGTACAGGCTTATACAGAGAGTTATACAAGAGCTATATGTACCCTGTGTAACTCAAATCATGATAGCTCTATTTCTATATAACTGGTTTCCTCTGTAGTCCTCTGTATTTTATTTTATACATTTATAAAAGGAGGAGTCCATGGCTTCACCTGTCTGCCAAAGGGATTCATGACCAAAAAAGGGTTAAGAATGCCCTTAGGGAATCTTATATCCTGAGAAGTTGGTCTCACATGAGGTCGCTGAAATGAAAAAAAGAGCCTCAAGGCAGCCCCTAACCTTGCTAGTATTAGAGATTGGTTCATCAGGGAGCCACATGCACCAATGAGCTGTTTGCACTCATCCCTTTGGTGGCATTGTGAATCATTTAAATTGCATAGGTCTGAAAGGAAAGTGGGATCCTCTGGAAAGCAGAGAAAAGTTCTTGATCTGCCATTTTATGATGACCTGTGGTGTTCATCTGTTACCCAACTCTCTGGCTCTAAGAAGTTGTAGCTTGCACAGTAGCCACACCATGGTAAAAAATCATCTTGGCAGATGGGCTAAACCTGGTTGAGGGTAGCTGACAGGCTTTAAACCTGTTGGTGAGTTAGGTGGATGCCTACCCCAAGCATGTGAAAACTTCCCCTGGCAGAATGGGCAAATGAGAACAATTTGCTACAATAGTCATGAAGGTAGTTGAAGCAAGTGTTGTGGAGTGCTTAGAGCTTGGTCAAACAAAGAAGACAGACAGCAAGGTCATCCTTTGCATTCTAGGGCATCAGAAGTTGTCCTGATTTTTGTCTTGCCACTGGACTTCCATGACTCTGGAAATAAGACTGAGGCTGACAACTTTGGGCAACTATGCCTCATTTAAATATAATTCATGCGTAAGTCAAGACATTACTCAAAAGTGTTGTCATTGGTCTTCTTTGAAAACAAAGAAAGAACAGAAATAATCATTCAGTGGGCTCAACTATAATGAATCTGTGGATTGCTTGTTTGTTTGTTTGGTCAGGTTAAATAAAACCTGTAATGTATTCAATATCTTATTAGCTTAAGTGTTTGTAGGGAAGCTGAAGCTCCTGGTTGGCAGAGTAAACCAAGTCAGATACTGATGTTCCCAAAATTGCCTTGGCTAGAGTCAAGAGCCTGAAATTTCTTTTTTTGAGACATAAACCAGATATTGACATTTTTAGGGTTTCATTCAGTGGGAGTACAAGCTAAAGAGACATTATGAGGAAGCATCCCAATAATAATTAAGTCCATCAAGTCCAGGAACTGGTGCCTAATTGACCCACAGGTTACCAGTATCTTTGCCAAGAAAACCCCATATGGGGTCACGATGAGTTGGACATGACTGGATAGCAACAATAGTTTGCATATGAAAAAGGACCAACAATCGGGTTTTTTAGAAAAATCAAGATTCTCTAGTGCATTAAAAAAGTAAATTGACTGGCAACAACAAAAGATCCATTTATGTACAATTTATTTCAGGCACACATTTACTGTGCAAAATGCAGTCCACTTGAAATGAATGGAAATTGGGTCTGGGAGAAATACCCAATTGGTCACCAGAAACTTTGGGACTGTTGTGAAGAATTAGCCCTGACAAGGGAAGATGTAGAAATCCTATTGCCAGTTAATTAAAACAGATTGAACAACACATACAACTAAGAACAAAGCTCGATTCTTATAAATGTCTTTCATCTGTGGTTATATGTTGTTACAGTCACCAGTTAATATAGTCTTGCACCATTCAAAGAACCGGAGAGGACTATTATCACTACTTTTATAGATGATGAGTTGACACACAAAAGTTTCCTACAACATGCCCAAGGTCACCTGTCGAGTCAGAAGCTGAGTCAGGAATAAGATTTAAGAGATTTGCCTTCTGTCTCCAGGCCCTACTCTCATCAAGAAAGGACACTCCTTATTTTTTGATTTGAGCAAGTAGCAGAAAGAATACTTATTGTTTTAATTTGTTTTGGAAGAGAAATGGTATCTGAGACCACACTATATACTTGTAACCTGTGGCCCAGAACCACAGCTCTGGGATTACATACATCTGTTCAATCTTAGAGGTGTCTCAAAATGTCTCGGCTTGAGAATCACTAAGGTTTTTCCTGAGCGCATTTGAAGTCAGCTTTCTTCCCCTCCCCACCCCCATCCAATGTTTCTTTCATTTTTTTTAAACATTTAGAACTCTGTATTATCTGTCAAATGATAATTAGCTAATACATTCGCTAGATTAATACATTAAGGAAATTATATATAGACTACTGCAAAAACACAGTAAGACTGAAGTTTGCCCATTTATTTTCCTGCTTTTTGGAGGGCAGTTGGGGTTAAGTAACTTGCCCAAGGTTACACAGCTATTTTGTTTTGTGTGTGTGTGGGTGTTAAGTGTCTGAGACTGGAACCGAACTCTGGTCCTCCTGACGCTGGGGCTGGGGCTTTACTCACTGCACCACCTAGTCATCCCAAGTTTGCCCATTTTTGCTCAGGAAGGTCCTTGTGCCCCTTTGTTCCCGGGATCTTCACAAATGTTTTCCCAATTTCTGCTCCAGTCAAGGTCAACTGGTGACATTACTGCTTCCCCTCCTTCTGATCTTCCTTCTGTTCCCCAGAAGTAGAACTTCCAGATCCTTCTCTCTCAGATGCCATCTTTTTATATGCCATTTCAAAGAGCTTTAATGATGCTTGTTGGAGAGTAGATGCTTCCTGTCTGATATTTTCCCCTGTTTCACTATCTTTGTGAGTCAAGAGATTTCTCATTCTAGACATTTCTTCTTTTAGTTTATTGCACTCATCTGCTGGAAGTTGGTCTTTGAATTCTTCCATCTTTGTTTCAGCGTCGTGAATAATTCCTTCTACCATATTGACAGCTTCTACATGTTCTTCTTTTTCCTGTATTCCTCCACATACTTCTCTGCATTTTCACCCATATTCTCAATAGCATCTTTGCTTAATTTACCAGAAGACTAGATCACAATTTGTTGTTCATATCCTGTGCCTTTATCCCTTGCAGAAACATGTACAATCCCATTAGCATTAATGTCAAGTGTGACTTCAATCTGTGGAACTCCACGTGGGGCTGGTGGAATTATAATCAAAGTAAACTGTCCAAGAAGCTTGTTATTTGCAGCCATTTCTCTCTTTCCCTGGTACACTTTAATTTCCACTTACATCTGACCATGAGCAGCTGTAGAAAACACCAGGCTCTTCTTAGTTGGAATAGTTGTGTTCCTGTTGATTAGTTTGGTGAAGACACCTCCTAGTGTCTCAAGGCCCAGAGAAAGGGGAGTGACATCCAGAAGCAGCACATCTGTGACATCACCAGCTAACATATCTCCCTGAATGGCAGCTCCAATAACCACAACCTCACGACTGACAGCTTTACTAGGAGTCTGGCCAAAGAGTTCTTATATTGCCTGCTGAACCTTGGGCATTCTGCTCATGCTACCAGCTAGGATGACTTCAACAGTGTCACTATTGCCTGACTTCAGCATCTTTCATGGCTTTCTGGCATGGGGCAAGAGTCCTCCTGAAAAGATCAGTGACAATACCCTCAAATTGAACTTGAGTTAGCTTCATGTTCCAAGTGCATGGGCCCAGAAGCATCCATGGTCAAATACAGTAAGTTGATATCAGTCTGTACAGGAGAAGAAAGCTCATGCTTGGCCTCCTCAGAGGCCTCCCATACTCTCTGAAGAGCCATATTATCTTTGGTCAGGTCAAGTCCTGTCTCTCTTTTGAACTCCTTCACAATGTTCTGGAGCAAGGCCTGGTCAAAGTCTTCACCATCTAAAAAAGTATCCCTTCTGAATTTCCAGGATAGAAATATAAAAAGTTCCACTACTTAAGTCATACATAGCAATGGTTTTGTCTTCAGATTTGTCAAAATCATAAGCCAAGGCAGCAGCTGTAGGTTCGTTAATCACTGGAAGTACCTTTGCCCAGCATCTTTGGTGGCTTGTGGCTGAGAATCATTGACATAAGCAGGCAAAGTGATAACAACATTTTTTTGCAGAATGTCCTAGATGGTTTTCTGCAGTCTCCTTCATCTTCATCACACAAATGGACCTATCTGACTTGGGGAATATAACTTCTCATGGGCTTCTACCCAGGCATTATCATTGGAGAAATGGATAATTTTGAAAGGAACATTTTTAATGTCTTTCTTCACTTCAGGATCCTCAAATCAACAGTAAATGAGGCTCTTGGTAGCATAGAATTTGTTGTTGTCATTTGGCAGGCATGCCAATAGGGCATTTGGGGAGTGGCTCTGGCACCTGCAATGTTCTCCAAAACCTTTGCTTGTTTCCTTTCCATTACTGTCACACAGGAATTAGTTGTATCCAAGTCAATACCAATAATGACCCCCTTCATTGCCTCAGATGTATAGTCTCATTTTGAAATGATTAGAAAAGCCTTGTGACTAAGATCATTCCAGCCATCTTGGCAGAGACCAGCAGCTGGGGCTGGGAGGTGGCTCTGGTGAGGCAGGCAATGGCACTGTGACTGGCACTGAGCATGGCAGGTGGGCCAGAGTTGGAGGTGAAGTGGGCTGAGGGGGCCAGGGGGCATATGGCACAGTGGTCATGGCTCTTCTGGAAACCTCTAACCACATCCAATGTTTCTAATGAGAACATCAGAATTTTTCTTATCTAGATCTCCATGAAAAAAGGAAAGAATCGTCAACTCCTATTGAAAAAAAAATTGTTTTATGTTACCTGACCTGCTATGTTTATGTTACCTTTCTGTCAAGTGACAAATGTAAAACTGGAAGGACTCACAGTTGAGCTCAGAAGCTGTTGAGACACTTTTTCATCCCGATTCTGTGGTCTTCGACTTCTCATAGGAACCTGTACCATTCATTAGACTTAAGTAGGATTGGGGGTTCTTAATGAGAGGAGTGAACTTGGTGTCACTGCAGAATAAAGATACCTTCCCTTCTGATGACTCCTGTTTCTCCCAGGGATGTTGGGATCAGATATTTAGAGTTAGAGGGTACCTCAGAGGCCACTTAGTCCAACTTCCTCATTTTGTTGAAAAGGAAACTGAAGCTTGGGGAAGTTAGTTAGGTGATTGTCCAAGGTGATAAGGCACTGTTGTTGTTCATCCTTCATTTCTGAAAAGGACCAGTCTCATCACAGATGATGTCTTGACTTGCACATGAATTGGATTTAAGTGAGGCAGAGCTGCACAAAGTTGTCAGCCTCACTTCACTCTCTCCTTCAGAGTCATCGAAGTCCAGTGGCAGGACAAAAGTACTGGAGATGGCCCAGGATGCAGAGGATGACCTCAGTGTCTTTAATGTCTGACCAAGCCCTAAGTGCTCCACAGAACCAGCGTTAGCTGCCTTCGTGGTCTTTGGAACAAATTATTCTCATCTGCCCATTCCACCAGAAGTCTTCACATGCTTGGGGCAGACATCTGACTAACTCACCAATGGGTTTGAGGCCCTTCAGTTACCTTCAATAAGTTACCCTTAACCCATCTTCTGAGGGTGTGGCATGCTGTGCATGCTACCTCTTCTTGGAGTCCCGCATGAGAGTTGGGTGCAGAGGCACACCAAAGGTGGTCAAACAGCCTTGAAAAAGGCTTGGCAAGCCCTTCCACCAGAGGTGCCAGTCCTCCCTGAACACCCCATACCTCTCATACAGGTAGTCAGCAGCAGAGAAAGGAGTTGGCCTCAGGTCCTCTTACTCCAGAGTCAAGAGTCTTTCTGTTATACTGTGATATCAGAGCCCAAGTCCTTGCTACTACCTACAAGAAGGGAGTGAGGTTACTGGAGTGTCAGTCTCTCATTTAAGCCAGCAATTTCCCACATAACAAAAAAGAACAATTGAAGGGCAATCCAATTTAAACCTCAACTTTGTGGTTCTGTCCTTAAATTAAATTAAATTAAATAGTTCAGTTCCTGGCTTATCCACTCTATCCTCATCCCTATCTCCCTACTGGACACTTCAATGTACATATTGAAGTGCCCTCAAACACCCTGTCCTAGCATACCCACACCTCAACTTCCAAGACCTCTACCTTCAGTCTACCTCTGTCACATATAGGGATGATAATAACCTCGTTCTCACCATCACTCTATGTTTCACCCCTATGATCCCAAACTCTAAAACTCTTTCTTCTAACCACAAATCTTCTCTCCTTCCACCTTGCCCTTTGTCTCATTCTTCTGAAAGGGACAGTGGATAAAATACTGGGCTTGGAATCAAGAAGACCTGAGTTCAAATCCATCCTCAAACACTTCCTGTTCTTCACTTTGAGCAAGTCACTTAACCTCTGTTTGACTCAGTTTCTTCAGCTGTAAAATGGGGATAATTTGCAAGGGTGTTATTGAGTATCAAATAAGATAACATCTGTAAAATAGTACAGTGCCCGACACATATTAGGCATTATTAAATACTTCCTCCCTCCCTTTTCTTTGCCTCTTGTCTTCTGTTATCTGTTCTTGCTATGACCTCTAGGGTCCCCACTTCTTTCTGCTCTCATAGTCTATGACCTCTTCTCCTGTTTCACCTTCCTGCATTTGCAACCATTGCTTTAGAGCCAACCAGTTCATCTTTACTCTCTACTTGAACCCTTACCCTCTTGTTCAGTACCCACTAATCCTTGCTAAACCCTGACCCTGGTTGCTCTTACCATCCAGCTTATCTCCTCTTCCTTGAATGCTGCTGAATGGCACCAAAAGAAGTCAAACAACATTCTAATTGGGTCCATTAAAATGAATGTCACTTTGAAAGATTTAAGAATTCTGATCAATGCAATGACAAAAATTCCAGAAGACCAAGGATAAAGCTTGCTACTCACCTCCTGACAGAGATGATTAACTCAAAATGCACGATGAAAGGGTTTTTTTGGATGTGGCTAATGAGGGAATTTTCTTTACTTGACTGCATATGTACTCCAAGACTTCTTTTCTTTTTCTTTAAGGGGAGGGGAAAAGTAGAAGGGCAAAAGAATTAATGTTTGTTAATGAATAAGAAAATACCTAGGGGCGGCTAGGTAGCACAGCGAGTAAGAGCACCGGCCCCAGAGTCAGGATGACCTGGGATCGACTCCGGGCTCTGATACTTAGTAACCACCCAGAAACACCTGGCCATGTAACCTTGAGCAAGTTACTTAACCCCAATTGCTTAAAAAAAAAAAAGAATTTACCTAAATTTATGTGATCCAATTTCAAGTAGGCCCTCACTGCTGCATGGCAACACTTTTATTCCTCACTAATTTATTTTCTATCCTATACTTCACAGTAGCTATTCTAAATCATCTCTTATTACCTCAAATCTTTTAAAGCAGCCCTTCCCTCTTCAGTAGAGGTACTTGCCTCCTTTACTGAGAAAATAGAAGCTATTCACCAGGAGTTACCTCTTGTGTCC
Organism: Petaurus breviceps papuanus; assembly: GCF_028583685.1. NCBI lineage: Eukaryota > Metazoa > Chordata > Mammalia > Diprotodontia > Petauridae > Petaurus > Petaurus breviceps. Next base: position 4,964,244 of record NW_027186350.1, read on the forward strand.
TATTTCTGCCTCAAAATATCTCCACATCAACCCCCATTTTGCTTTCCTTTGCTTCACTGTCTGAAAAAGAGGTGGTCTTTTTCTTTGCAAAGGTCTACCCTCCCGTTTTCCCTTGATCCCATCTCCTTTTATCTCATATAGGAGCTTATTTTTTTTTAATTGTGCCCTCTATATCTCATTATTAATCCTTTATTGTCTATTAAGTTTTTCCCTTATGGCCTACCAACATTCCTAGGTCTCCCCCATCATCCAGAATAAAAAATGTGCCTGATCTGTCATCCTCTCAAGTCCTATATCTCTTTTCCTTTTCCTAAATTCTAGAAAAATCTTCCACATTTGCTTTTACTTCCTTGTTTCCCACTGACTTCTTAGTTAATTGAAATCTGACATTTTCCTTCAAAGGTTACCAGTGATTTCATATTTGTGGAATAAAGATTGCAGAATGAGGAATGATCTCAAAGTCTACAGGTTTTTTTATGCCACTACACGTTTTGAATTTGTTAAGCACACCTCTGCCCTGCTCCTGTCCCTTCTCCTGTCTTCAGTGATAATTTTTCTTTCTATTTTCCTCCTACTTATCTGACCACAACTTCTTAGTCTTCTTTACTGATTTAAAGAGGCACTTAATCATAGAATTTCACAGCTGGAGTTGAATAGCTATGTAATCCAAAATGTACCCCAAAGATACCATAATATCCCCAACAAGTGGTCATCTAGCATTTTCTTTAACACTTCAAATGATGAGCAACTTATTACCTCTCAGGCAAGTCCTTTCAATTTTATATACCTTTAACTATTGGAAAGATGTTCTTGACATGAAGCCTAAATCTGAGTTATTGTAAATTCTTCTCCTTGTTCCTGGTTCTACCTCTGGGGCAAGACACAACTGAGTCTAATTCCTCTCTCACATGACAGCCCTACTTGAATATATATACTTGAATACTTGAAGACATCTATCATGTATTCCTCCCCACCCCACCCCCACCTTTTTTCCAGAATAAACATACCAAATTCTTTCAACTAATTATTAAACTACACAAATTAAAGGCCCTTCATCATTCTAGTTGCCCTCCTTTATACACTTTCAATTTTTCTTTTGTCTTTTTTTTGGAGGAGGGAGGGTAGGGCAATTGGGGTTAAGTGACTTGCCCAAGGTCACACAGCTAGTTTTTTTGTGTGTATGTCAAGTGTCTGAGGCTAGATCCAAACCCAGGTCCTCCTGACTCCAGGGCTGGTGCTCTACTCACTGCACTTCCTAGCCACCCCTCACTTTCAATTTTTTATCAATGCTCTTAAACCATGACACAAAGAACTAAACATAGTAGTCACATATAATATGAGTATTTGTGGTTTTTAGAGCAGAGTATACATCGTGTGTGTATATACATGTATATATACACACATACATATGCATATATATGTGTGTATATGTATATATCAGTATATATGAGTATATGTGATATTTATAGTAGAGGGTAGGGAGACTATTGCTCCTTTTTCTTGGAAACTCTGCTTCTTAAAATGGAACCCCATGTTTTAATTAGTTTAATTGACTGCCTTATCACACTGTTGATTCATACTGTTTATAGTCCACTAAAATCTCCAGAGCTATTTTAGACAATCTATTGTGTAACCAATGTTTCCACCATCCTATAGTTAGGAATTTTTGGAAACCATGCATGACATTGTCTGTAGTAATAAAAATTATAATAGCTAGCATTTCTCTAGTACTTAAAGGTCTATAAAATGCCTTACATATGTTATCACATCAATTTTGTTTAATTTCATCTTATTAGATTCAGCCCCATGCTTTAATTTGTCAAGATCCTGATTTTGTCATTTAGTGTGTTAGCAATTCCTCCAAGCTTTGTGTTATCTGGCCATCTGATGAGCATTCCAACTATGACTGTTCAAGTCATCAATAAAGATTCCGGATAGCACAGGACTAAACACAAATCTCTGAGGCACTTTGATAGATAACTGCCATCAAGCTGAACGAAGCATTTATTAAGTGCTTACTATGTACAAAGCACTGTGCTAATCTTTGGAGAGACAAATAGAAAAATAAGACAGTCCCTGCTCTCCCAGAGCTCCAGTTCTGGGGGTGGGGGTGGTTTCATACAATAAGTATTAAAGGTTTTTGCTGCAAGTCAGATGGAAAAGTCTTTAGGGTAAAGCAGTCAAACAGATGCATATCAGCATGCGTATTCATTGTCATTTCCACTGATCAAATGATATGAGTTCCTCATATTGAAGCATTTGACAATGCCAAGGACTTTGGTGGAAAGAACTTTTTCCTTTTCTTTTTGGCGGGTCTCTAATAACTGTGACTGTAGCATGTTCAGGAGCAGTTGCCAGGCTGTATCTGCATAGGGATCACTTCATGTGATGATGGCTGAGAGCACTGGACTGGAAACAATGTTATTGCCAAGGCTCTTGGTTTCATAGTCCTGGGCTGTTGTCATTAAAGTCTTAGGGAAGATGGTGGTTAAGTTGGTGGTGGTGGTGGTTTGACTTGCCTGGCCTATGCAGCCTCTCCCTTGTTGCTTCAGCTAGATTGGCTCTCTGCCCTATGTATGCCATTTGGTGGGGATGAATGACCCCCTTCACTACAAGAGTTGAATAATTAAGGTCTACTCTTTGAATCTAGTCATCTAACCAGTTCCAAATTCAAATTATCCTATTATGGTATAGTCCAGAGGTTCCCAAACTTGGCCTACTACCCCCTTTTAAAAAAATTACTTAGTACCCCCCTAGAAATCTACTTTTTTTTTTTAACCCTTTAAAGGTATGTTTTTTTTTTTTAATAATTGTATCACCTGAGGCTACTCTTCCTCCCTGGATTGTCCCAGAGCCCCCCAGGGGGCAGTATTGCCCACTTGGGAACCTATGGTTTAGTCAATCAATCAATCAATCAATCAATAAGTATTTAAGTACCTGCTATGTGAAAGTAATTCTTCTAGTTATGCTTCTCAGATCTATATATCTAGCACTAGTCTCTTTTCTGAGCTCTAATTCTGACTTTTGGACATCTCAAATTAGATAGCCTATAAGCACCTCAGACTGAACATGTCCCAAATAGAACTCATTGTCTTTGCCCCCAAACATTCCACTCTTTCCAACTGTCCTATTACTGTGCAGCATTCTCTTTGCTGCCTAGGTTCATAACGTTAGTGACATCCTTGACTCATTACTTGCACTAATCCCAGATATCCAATCTGTTGTCAAATCTTGTCATTTCTTCTTTCACAATGTCTTTCATACATCTTTTTTTTCACTCGCATGGATAACTACTCTATTAAAAAAAAAAGTTGAGTTGTGAATGAGAGAATGTGGAGGCATTGAAAGCAGACAACATTTTCTTTAAAAATTTTTTAAAATTCAATTTTATTTAATTTTCAGTTCCAAATCTTCTCCCTCCTTCCACCTCTAACCTGTCCATTGAGAAGGTAAGAAATGCAATATATATTATTCATGTGAAGTAATTCAAAACATATTTCTGCACTAGACATGTTCCAAAAAAAAGACAAAATACAAAAAAAGAAATAAAGAAAAAATATACTCAGCCTGCATTCTGAGTTCATCGGTTCTCTATCTAGGGTAAATGGCATTTTTCATCCTGAGTCTTTTAGAACTCTATTGGATCATTGTATTGATCAGAATTAATGATCAGAGTCTTTCATAGTTGATTATTTTAACGATAGTGTTGCTATAATTTTTTTTGTATGCATAGGTCCTTTGCCTTTGTCTGTCATCACTTTGAGGTATAGGCCTAGTAGTGGAATTGTGGGTCAAAGGGTATGCACAGTTATACAATTTTGGAGGCATAGTTTCAAATTGCTCTCCAAAATAGTTGGTCTAGATTAGGACTTCTTAAACTTTTTCCACTCTTGACTCCTTCACAACCCCACAGTTTAAGAAGGACTGAAGGGGTTGTGAATGGAAAAAGTTTAAGAAGCCCTGTTCTAGATAACAGATTCACCAACAATTCATCATTGTGCCTCTTTCCCCACATCCCCTCCAACATTTGTCATTTTCTTTTTCTGTCATTTTAGTGAATCTGTTGGGTGTGAGATGGTACCTCAGAGTTGTTTTAATTTGCCTTTCTTTAATTATTAACGATTTAGAGCAATTTTTCATATGACTATTGATAGTTTTGTTTTCTTCTTCTGAAAACTGCCTGTTCGTATCCTTTGACCATTTATCAGTTGAGGAATGTCTCTTATTCTTATGGATTTGGCTCTGTTCCCTATATATTTGAGAAAAAAGACATTTATTAGAGAAACTTGCTGAAAAAATTACCCCCTGGTTTCCTTCCTTTTTTTTTCTTCTAATTTTGGCTACATTGGTTTTGTTTGGGTGAAAACTTTAATTTTATATGATTGAAATCATCTAGTTTACTTCCTGTGAACCTTTCTATCTCATTTGATTGTAAACTTTTCATTTGTCTGTAGATATGACAGGAAATTTTTTGCCCATGCTTCCCTAATTTACTTATGATATCACCCTTTATGCCTAAAACATATATTCATTTGGAGAGTATCTTTGTATATGGTACAAGATGCTACACTATGCCTAGTTTCTGCCAGACTACTCACCAGTTTTCCCAGTAGTTTTGCCAAATAGTGAGGGTTTGCTCTGATAGCTGGGATCTTTGAGTTAATAAAACAGTAGGTTACTCTACTCATTTGCTTCTGTATATTGTGTATCTAATCTGTTTCATTGATAAGCCACTGTATTTCTTAAGTATTAACAAATTGTTTTGATGATTGCAACTTTGTGTGTAGTTTGATATCTAGTCTGACTAGGATCTCTTCTTTTGCATTTTCTTTTCATTTACTCCCTTGATATTCTTGACCTTTTGTTCCTACAAATGAATTTTGTTATTATTTTTTCCTAGCTCTATAAAGTAATTCTTTGATAGTTTGATTGGTATGATATGGAATAAGTAAATTAATTTAGGTAGTATTGTCATTTTATAGATAGCTTTTCCTAGTAGTTTTCTAGAAGAGAAATTTAAAGTGAAAGTTTTAGGAGGCTGGTAGGGTTGAGTGAAGGTTTTTTTTTTTTAAATGATGGGGAGACTTGGGCATATTTGAAGTGATTAGGGAAGGATAGGAAGAGAGTGATGATTAGAAAGAGAGGGGATGATTGAAGCTGCAACCAGCTGGAGAAGACAGGAGAGGATGGGATTAAGGACACATGTAGAAGGGTTGGTTTAGGTAAGGAGAAGGTCTACCTCATTTTCAGAGTGGAGGAAAGGAAGTGAGAGTGTGGAATGCTATCAGAGAGTTTTGGGATGAAAAGAAAGGGAGAAGGGAAAATTTACTATAAATGAAATCAATTTAATCATTAAAGTAAAGAGTCAAGATTCTAATAACTGAGGATGGGAGACGAAAAGACATGGGACACTTGAATTGGTAGTTTGGTACAGTTTCTGTGGGGAGTGGGATAAGGAATTAATTAGGGAGGAGTAAAAATATTACCTTGTTTCAATGAGGGTCCTGTTGTAATCATAAAACATAACCCAGTAAGCTCTGTTACATGATTTCCTTCCTTCAGATAATTTAAGGAGAATGTAAATAGCAGCTGAGGAGACACATGGTGAGAAGACCCAAAGTTGAAGTTTGGCAAGGTCTGAATGGTAATACCATGTTTCCCCAATAATAAGACACTGTCTTATTATTTTTTTTTGGACAGAAGAACACCAGAGGGCTTATTTTCAGGGGAGGGCTTATTTTAATGAACATTGACAGCAATTTTAATAAACAGGTAAATGTGAACAAAAAAATGTACCTTTATTCAATAATGAATTCAATAAAGAACAGGATGGTCCGCTCACTGCTGCAGCTCTGATTGGATGCAGCTCGGAGCGCAGCATACGTTTCACCTTGGGGGGGGAACGGTGCATACAGAGGGTACCGTAATGTAGCGTGTAGCCCAGGGGATCACCTTCACTACAGTAGCAATCTCAATAGGGCTTATTTTCGGGGGAGGGCTTATTTTAGAGGAATCTTACACAGTAAGGGGAGGGCTTATTTTCGGGATAGGTCTTATTATCAGGGAAACACAGTAGAAGAAGGAGGTAAAAGATTCAAAAGTAGAAGTGAAGTAGTTGAAATACATAAAGAAGGAGAGTGAAGTCAGAGCAGAAGTAATGTTCTGAGAAAGTTCAATGTGTCCAGTTGAGATTAGTCAACAAATTTTACCTGATTTCCCCTCTTTTCTTCAAACATAATATGAGATTTATTATAAAATAAATTTATTATCTAATACTTTGCTAAAATCTAGGCAAAATATAGCCACAGTATGCCCCACAATCTATTAGTTAAGTAAAAAATGCACGCCCCCACTAAAGAAATAAAATTATTTTAGAATGACCTGCTCTTGATGAAGCCAGGCTATTTTTTTTGTAGTCACTGCTTTTTTCAGATTTCCCTAACCACCTCTTCAATGATCTTTTCTCAATTTTCCACAGGAACTGAAGTCGAACTTACTGGCTGTTTTTCGAAGACTTTCAATTTTCCCTTTTCCTGGTCTTGGTACCTCTCCCATTCTCCATGACCTTTCAAACATGGTTCAGAAATCACATTCACCAATTATTTCACCACCAAAGTATAATGTTCATCTGAGACAGATGACTTGAATTTATTGAGAGTATCCAGATGTTCTCTTCCTGGTTATCTCCTTACTTATCTTGGGCAATAACTCCATTTTTCATTGTTATTACCAGTCCAAAGACCATTCTTCTTGGCAGAGAAAACAAGTAAAATTAAAATGGAGAAGTTTTGCATTCCCTTTTATCAGTTATCACCATCCCCTCCCTCTTAAACAACTATCCCTTCTTTGATTTTCTTCTTTCCCAAAGTAGAAATTGGGACCAGATCTGTGATTTAATTGATATAGAGAATGCCGGGATAAGGAAACTTCCTCTACCAATATAGGCTGCTGTTTTCTCTACAACATAATTTTGAAAAGTTGACTAGAGGAATGAAAGGCTAAGTGACTTGCCCATGGCCCCTCAGTCAATATATGTGTCAGGCTAGATTGAAATCTAATTCTTTCTGGCTATAAGCCCAACTCTCTACCCACTACTCCATTCTGGTTCTCTTTTCTTCGATTTTCTTTCAATGCAACTGCATTCTCCTTACTTTTATTGTCCTTAATTTGCCTTGATGATCTCAGCTCATCCTAAACTTTGGCATTCCAGATACTATTCTTTACAGAAACATGTGAACCTCTCATAGTCATCCTCCCTCATCTGTCTTCTTCCTTCTGTGTATATCTTTTGAAAATTTAAATTGGTTGGTGAGTTCCTTGTGTATCCACATTGATCTTTTTTTTTTTTTTTTTGCTTTTTGGAGGGCAATTGGAGTTAAGTGACTTTCCCAGGGTCACAAGGCTAGTTTTTGTGTTAAGTGTCTGAGGCTGGATTTGAACTCAGATCCTCCTGACTCCAAGGTGCTCTATTCACTGTGCCACCTAGCTGCCCCCATCTTTTCAGGCAATTCCGATTCTTTTCTCCAGACTGGAATTGTTTGCTTTTGTATCTTAATGATTTTATTTTGCATAGTTTTTCATCCCTCCTGGGTTGACTTTCTCTGTAATATTTAAGCTCATGGACTCCTACTTATCCCTCCTTGGAAACACTTGCAGTCTGCTTTCCCAGGGAACATGCTAGACTGCCTGGCTTTCTTCTGTTCACTATAACAAACTCTAACAGGAGGGGTTTACTTTTTCTCCATGTTCTCTACCTTCCCATCCATTATTTCAACCCTCGCAATCAGCTTCTCCCTATCTGTTAGAATCAGATCCAGCATAAAAATTCCCCTTGCTGGTTACTTCATTTTTTGAAGGAAAAATGATCATTATGGCAATTAAAAAGTTATCTGCTCCAAGAGATAGCTAGATAATTGAATTATTCTATCTCTACCATCATGGCTCTGTGCCTGGTTTTCGAATTGTTTCTTAATCTCTTCATCTATTTTCTCTTTTTTGTGTAGGTAGTCTGAAACATCCTGATGACAAAATTGCTTCTGAATTGCTGTTCACACAGCTGTTTGCACCATGCTCTGCCCTACCCTTTTCTGGATTTCCTCACATGAATGTATTTTCTTAATATTCAGTGTTACCTTTCCCCCTTTGGCCTATTCTTTTCTCTCTTCCTTCCTTCCTTCCTTCCTTCCTTCCTTCCTTCCTTCCTTCCTTTTTTTCCCTCTCCTGCTTTCTTTCTTTTTAACAATACTTTCATCCAAAGTCATATTCCAGTTATGGGTTTTATCCAGCCAAATTTTTTATGTTTATGAGGTCATATTTTCCTCCTTGCATTAGTACCTCCAGTTCTTTTCACTTGTTAATCGTGGTTGTAGAGACAATTGAGGCCATTTGTCTTTTGTACTTGCTCCATTCTTATATTTTGTCATTTATGAGCCTGAGTGCCTCAGATTGCTATTCTTTTTTCCTTGATAGCTACTTTTATGACAGGATGGCTTAAGCTCGGGTCTGTGAACTT
>NW_027186350.1:4972765-4975367 GCF_028583685.1 Petaurus breviceps papuanus
ACAATCAATGCCCCTATTAGGGTTTTTGGTTTCTTAACCATGACTTTGTGATCCTTTGCAAATATTTTCTTATAGAAATAGTATTTGTCCCCATGGGTAATAGTCATCCCTTTCGGTAAGTTTTGGGAGGTTCTCTATTATGTCTTAGATCCACGCCCTGGGAAGACAATAGATCTCTCCATTGTTATCAGGTTGACAAATAACTTCTTCCATACTTCTGACCATAGGGTCACCAACTACCACTTCTTAGCTTCCCCTGACTTTTACTGGTCAATCTTTTACCCAATTATTTTCTATGGTTCTCCTTTTTCATTATTTTGAGAACAAGCAACTGCCTTCATCTTTAAAGCATCCAGGTTCTTCCCTTTGGAGAGACAGTATGGTACAGTGGGAAGAGCCCTGGGTTTGGAATCAGAAAACCTGGGCTCAAATCCCAGTCTCCAATACCTCTGAGACTTTGGGTGACTCATGTAGCCTCTCCTGGTTGTTTCCACATAAGTAGAATAAGGAAATTGAATTAAATAACATCTTAGATCCTTTCCAGCTATTAATCTACAGGAAGCTATTTCTAACCCTTAATTCTAGTGCCTTCCCTCTGTTAATGATTTCCTTTTTATCCTTACAGTAGATTGTACATATCTGTTGGTTTGTTGTCTCCCATACACTCCTTGAAGGCAGGGACTGTCTTTTGACTCTTTTCATATCCCCAGAACTTAGAGCTGCACATGGCATACTTTAAAAAGTTACAGATCCATCCCAATGATCTTCAGGAAAAGCATCTATTTTTTAAAAAGCTTTAAATGCATAGTTACCCTTTTCATTTCCTTTTTTTGTAGAAAATTCTTCTATTCTTCAAGCATCTGATAAAGTTAGTTTTTCCTCAACCACTTCAGATCTCTGCAGGAAATGGGGTTATTATTTTACATGGAGGCAGCTAGGTGGTGCAGTGGATAGAGCAATCAGGCCAGGAGTCAGGAAGACCTGAGTTCAAATCTGGCCCCAGACACTTACTAGCTGTGTGACTGAGGCAAGTCACTTAGCCCTGTTTGCCTCAGTTTTCTTACCTATAAAATAAGATGGAGAAGGAAATAGCAGAGTACTCCTGTATCTTTGCCAAGAAAACCCCTAATAGGGTCATGAAGAGTCCAGTAGACATGACTAAAATGATTGAACAACAATAACTATGTAGGTGTAAAGGGTGTCATATCTGACCTCTCTGATAGCTGCCCTTTCTTAGCTCTTCAGGGCCCCTTTTCATGGTCAAATACAAGGGTGTAGCTCATATAATAACTTCTGCCCAGTGAGGTGTCAACTAGGAAATAAGTACCTGGGAATTTAATCATCAAAAGATGGGATTAACTCAGTGATACTTCAAACAGATGAGGTCACACCTTATCAGAGAGTTAACAATTACTTAAGGGAAGTTCACACCTTGTTAAAGAGAGATCCAATAAAGCCAGACTAACTTTGTTAGTTCTTGGAAGGAGATAACTCTCATACCTTTTACAGTGGATTTCAAACCTGGAACCAGAGTAGTTCTGGGCAATTGGTTAGACATCCATTAAGACAAAACACTGAATGGGGCCAAACTGTTTTCATGCTTATGGTCTATAAGGAGCTTTCCCCCATACACATATGCTCCCTTCTGAATGTATTATTATGTAACTGATTTAATCTTGAGGGAATGAATGTTGAATAATAAATTGTGACAAATATGGTGAACATTAAAGACGTGAATTCATGTAGCTGGCTCCCTGGCTGCTTCTCCAACTCTTACTGGCATTGGTAGGCAGTCACCCTGAGGCAGCTGACTGCTTCTATTTTCAGGGTCCTAGGGGTAACTCTGGGTTCTGAATTTCTAGTGCTGTTCCTCATGAACCCTCCCTAGCATGTTCTTCATTAAAAATCAGCCAGGCTCAATTAGCTTTTTAGCAAAGTGGATGGAGCACTGGTCCTGGAGTTAGAAAGACTCACCTTCTGATTTCAAACATGGCCCCAGGCACTTACTTAGCTGTGTGACCCTAGACAAGTCACTTCACCCTATTTGCCTCAGCTTTCTCATCTGTAAAATGAACTGGAGAAGGAAATGGGAAATTCCTTCAGTATCTCTGCCAAGAAAATCCCAAAAAAGTCACAAAGAATTGGACAGGACTGGAAAATGACAACATCACCAATAACAAAATTTACTAAGATAATGTGACGTGAATAGTAGTCACAAAGCATTCCCCACTGAAAGTCTGAGTCAGCACACTTGCCTAAGGGAAAGTGAGCATAGATTTCAAGTCAAAAGGCTGGGAGATATATATGTGGAGAGCACATGTGGCAAAAGGCTGAGTTATTACCACTGGTGAATAGGAGCCCTTTCCTCCCTTGGTGGAGCTCTCTTGTTATCTTGTGTAAACTTTATAGCCAGAGCTTCTTTCATGTCAGTCCTAATGGTCCCTGAAGCTCCCTTTCCACAGGTGGCCCCTGGCTATATGTGTTGTCTCCTGCAGGTACAGGCTTTCTGGTCCCCTATGGGTACAATGCTGCTGGTACAGTCCCTTCAATGCCATGGTCAGCAGACATGTATATCTATATCATCTATATCTATATCTATATC
>NW_027186350.1:4980367-5035010 GCF_028583685.1 Petaurus breviceps papuanus
AGAGAGAGAGAGACAGACAGAGAGAGACAGAGAGAGAGAGGGAGAGACGGAGAGAGAGAGAGAGGGAATGAGAGACAGAGAGAGAGAACTTATATCAAGAAGATCTCAGATCCATTAATATTTCCACCAATATTGAAATATGAAAGGCTGCCCGTTGACTACTGGGACTTTCTGGGGTCAGCAATAGCTACGCATGTAGAACGGAGAGAGGGAGGGACTCCAAGTACCAGCTGCGTTTATATACTTACTAAAGGTTTATAAAGCACTTTCCTAACAACAATCACAACAACACTGTGAAGTAAATAGTAGAAATATTATTTCTATTAATTCTGTCCCTCCCCCACCCCATTTTAGTTCAGACCTGCTATTTCACTGATCTAGGGAATTTCCAGTGAGGAAGCACCTTATAATCAATGCAGATCAACACACATTCTGTACCTTATGTAGTCTTAGCATTGCCCAGAACACTGAGAAATTAAGTGACTTGCTCAAGGTCACTGAGCCTACAAGTGTGAGAGGTGGGATTTGAACCAATTGCTTTTAACTCTTAGGTAGGCGCTCTATCCATCATGTCCTACTAATTTGCGATATGACCTTGGGCAAATCATTTCACCCCTTTTTGCCTCAGTTTCTTCACTTGTAAAATAAGATAGATTTGGGTTTAGTGATCTTTGAGATCCACTTCAGTCCACAGTAATTTCTCTGGGAGTCAGAGTGGTACAGGCTGCTTTGGAATCAAAGAACATAGGTTCAAATCCTGACCCTGCCACTCCACTGTGTGACCCTTGAAAAGTGCTGTAACCTCTCTGGGCTCCAGTTTCCTCAACTGTGAAATGATAGGGTTGTTCTAGAGGACCTAGAAGGTCCCTTTCATCTCTAAACATATCATCAAGTAGAGTATGGGGTGGGAGAGGGGCGTAGCATGTGGATAACTTGTTCCACTCAGTGCAAAAGTACTTGAATCGTGAAATGCCAAAGCAATTTCCTGATTGGCCACTAAGCAGGAAGAGCTGATTACTTAGTGAACTATGAGCAAATGGCAGCTTTGCATGGTATAAGTGAACCTTGGCCCTGGGCATTTAGCTGCCTCTTCTGCTTTCTTTTAAAGCAAGACAAGGCTTGAAGCATTTATTAAGCAACAACCACATGCTGTATGGTACCAAGTATTTGGCATACAAATACAAGCAAAAAGAAAGACAGCCCTGCTCTCAGGGAGCTTATTCTTTAGTAGACTTGAAGACAACACACAAAAAAAGCTGAAAAGGGAAATGGGGGCAGAACCGATCTGTGAGTCAGAAGCAGAGCTGGGAAAAGAACAAAGCTTGGCTGGCATGGGCCCCTCCCCAAAATGGAGACCCTTGTAAGACCTTCTCAGTGTAGGAAAGACGTTCCAGGGTAGTCGGCTGTAGGGGTCAAGGGATGCTCCAATAAACCATCATGTTGTAGACTGGTTTAACGGGAAGAGCGTGGATTTTGAATTAGGGGATTTAGGTTCAAATCCTGACTCTGTTACTACCTGTAGGATCTTGGGCAGGCCTCAGCTTCTCTGCACCTCCAAACCATAGCATCTAGACCTCATTGTGACTTGAGAGATCATCCTGTCCATTTCCTTTATTGTACAGATGAGGAAATGGAGGTCAAAACAACTTGTACAGCATTCTATTAGGTAGGAAGCGATGAAGGATCTCCACCTGGATTCTTTGACTCCAAACAGAGCATTGTTTCTTCATCTACACTTTGTTTCTGCCTATAAATATGAGAGCCATTATTTTTAGGGTAGAGAAGTACAGGCAAGTACACAAATTGCTCTGGCAATGGAGGAAACGAGAAAGTTTTACTTTTTACATGCATCTGTGTATATATGGACACATACATATGTGTATATTCATGCATACACACATATATAAACATTCACATATGTACATCTATTTCTACATATATACACAAACACACATATGCCTGGCACATAGTAGGTGCTATAGAAATGTTAGCTATCATTACTATACATATGTACATACACATATCTGTATATATGTAAACAAGTATATATACATATCTGTATATGTGCAATTATGTACATGCAATATGTATAGTGTATGTACACATACATGTATGTGCTTAGTGGAGCAGTGGATAGAGTGACAAGCCTGGAGTCAGGAAGGCTCATGTTCAAATCTGGCCTCAGATACTTACTAGCCATGTGACTCTGGCCAAGTCACTTAACCCTGTTTTCCTCAGTTTCCTCATCTGTAAAATGAGCTGGAACAGGAAATGGCAAACCACTCTAGTATATATGTCAAGAAAACACCAAATGAGGTCACAAAGATTTGGCCATGACTGAAACAGCTGAATAATAATGCATATACATATATACATGCATGTATGTATGTACATACACACAGGCCCAATTTGAAAACTCTGTTGCTGTGTCCATTAAGTATAGCTGATAAATAGCCCTCACACTCCTCAGTGACCCATAAGGGCATCATTGTGATTACTGTGGTTCATAATAACGATTCTGAATGATCAAGAAAAGTTGGTTCAGGATTTTCCATTCAGGAAAGTAGGGATACATGTGATATAGTTTGGAAAGGTTTCTATGCAAAATCAAATCTTAAAAGTTCTGATAACATAGAGTAAGCTTCAGTCATTGGGAAGGTTCCTTTATATAGAATTACTCATTTGCTAACAATGTAGGAGCAAATATTTGCCAACAATTTTATCATGATATTTTGATGATTTATTTTAGATTTAGGACCGTGTGTGGCATTGTTCAAGACAGTCAATATTGCCAACTCCAGTAACATTATATATTACACTTCAGTGAAGAGAGCACACACAGCTCTCCTTACATCAAGGAAAGAGGGCAGACTGAGAATTCTTTGGTGAAGAGGCAACTATTTAAGAAGGAAGAATAGAGAGACTGGGCTGGAATGAACATTCCCTTGCATTATCTCCTGCTTGACAATAAAGTTATTCCAGCCTGTGCTAAGTGGAATGGAAAGGATTTAGCCAGGAGGGTGGGGTTGCCTGGGGATGTACTGTGAATTAGGAACAAAAAAGCCAGAATGATTGCCAAGCCAGCCTGAGATGGCAATTTCTGTTCAACTGGAAAAGCTGGTTCCTGGAATGTGCAAATCTTAAGGGGCCAGTATTAGAAGGGCTGGTGGAGAGGTGTGACGGTATGACTGAGTGCTTCTATAGGCTTCCACACCCTGCTTGGAGGCATACAGAAAGAGTGAGTCAAGCCAGGAGGACCCGGGGAGAGGTTCAAGGTGTCAGGTCAGTATGGTTATGCTGACCCAGGACTGTGGCCAGGTCAAAAAGTCACTCCATACCTTGAAGCTGTCCCCACCATATCCACTTCCAGCATCTGGGAAAGGTGTGTATGTTGGAGGGAACCCTACTTGTACAAGTTTGTGAGAGATGTTCATGGGGTGGGGCATTGATACAGTCCCAAAAGAGCTCAGTACCCAGGAGGTCGTGGTTGGGGGTGGGGGTGGGGTTCGGGGAAGAGAAGAAGGCAGGCTCTGACACAGGATTCTGAAAGGGAATTCATAAAATCATTTTGTTTTTGGACATAGACACAATGCCATATTAGAAAGATTCTGACTCTCTGACCCTATCATAGTTTGGCAAGACACAGAGAAACCATACTTCCATTTTGGCCTGGAATTTTTTTGCCTGAGTGCCAGGCATATGAATCATGTGCCAAGATTGGGAGAATTTGGTATTGGAACATTTTTGTCCAAATTATTACCCCTATGACTTCACAGAAATTTCCCAGGGCTGGCTTAAATATAGATAGAGACTCAGAATTTTAGAGACCTTAAATATAATCTGTTTCAACCCTGTTATTTTATAGATGAGGTAACTAAAGCCCCAAAGGGGGAAATGACTTGCCTAATGTCATGTAGATGTAAAAAGCTACTTACCCAAAGTCACATAGACAGTAAATGGCATGGCCTGGATTAGGGATATGGGTCTTTTGGCTTCAAAGTCAGTGGTCTTTTTTCTGTTATTAAACTCACCCTCAAAATTTTAGTTTAAAAATTTTTTTTAAGAGTTTAATGATTTCCTGATTTTTACAGCTTTTAGCTTTTCTACCATTTACATTCATGGGGGTCAGCACTTTATAGTTAGTTTCAGGGATTTGCCCTGAAGGGATTAACCATTTGTGACATCTGTGAGATGCATGTGTTTATACTTGGTGATATTTGGGGGCACTTCATTAGAGTAAGCAGGCCAAACCACCGCATGCATTTCCTTCACCAGATCATAGAAGCACAGAATTTGAGAGCTGGAAGGGGCTTTGGCAGCCATGTCCAGCCTTTTCCTGAAAGGCATCTCCATGATGACATACCAGTCAATACAATAGATCGGGCCATGGCTTCCTAGAGCAGCCTATTTAAATGGTTCTCATTGCTAGGAAATTTGTCCTGACATCAAATCCAAATTTGCTTCTTTGCAACTTCCACCCATGTTCTAGCTCTGCTCTCTGGGAACAAAATGAACACATCTAAGAGACAAAAAAATTAGGGTGACTCGGGCTAAGAGAATCTCTGCAGTCTCCTCACAATGATATATGTCCTCTGGCCATCCTCCCTGCCTCTTCTCCCCTGAAAACTTAGACTTTGTTCTTGGATCAGTCTTGGTCTCTGATAGTTTAACTTTTTCCTTGTTTTGTCAGGGCCCAGGCCTCTACCTCACTTTCACTCATCTCTATCATCTGCCCCGTCTCCCTCCTTTCCTCCATACTCCCTAGTCTGCTGTTTGAGAACAAAGATTGTCTTGGTGGCTGGTGTCTTATCCCTACTACTTAGCACTATACCTGGAACACAGTGAGTACTTAATGATGTCTCTTCATTTCTCTCTCTCCTTTTCTCTCTGTCTCTTTCTCTTGCTCTCTCTCTCTTCTTGTCTCTCTCTGTCTCTGTCTCTCTGTTTCTCTGTCTCTCAGTCTCTGTTTCTCTCCCTCTGTCTGTTTCTCTGTATCTTTCTCCCTCTGTCTCTGTCTCTATTCTCTCTTTCTGTCTGTCTCAGTCTCTGTTTCTCTCTCTCTATCTCTCTCTGTGTCTTTCTCTCTCTGTCTCTATGTCTCCATCTCTGTCTCTCTGTCTCTGTCCCTTTCTCTTTGTATTTGACGGCCAGTGAGATACTTGAAGACAGCTCTGAAGCTTTCTTTTCTCCATAAATACGTCTAATTCTTTCAAACAACTCTCATATTAGGTGGACTCAAGACCCTCCCCATCCTATGTGCCTTCCTCTTCATGGTCTTCCACTCATCAGTAACATCAATAAAGATAACTAGCCTTTACATAGCACTTTAACATTTGCAAAATGCTTACATTTATTCTTTCATTTAATTCTCACAAACACCCTGGGAGGTAGGTGCTTTTATTATTCCCATTTTTTAGCAAAAGAAACTAAGGCAAAGAGAGGATAAGTGACTCACTCAGGTCACACAGCTAAAAAATGTCTGAGGTAGGAGTCAAATTCAGGTCTTTCTCACTCTACATCCAGTACCCTATGCCATCTGAATGTCCTTCTTCAACTATGGCACCCAAAACTGATAGAATAATCCAGATGAGGGCTAACTGGGGCAGAGTATTAGAAAACCTCTTTATTCCTGGAAGCTATGCTTTTTTTTTTGAGGGGGGAGGGCAGGGCAATTGGGGTTAAGTGACTTGCCCAAGGTCAAACGGCTAGTAAGTGTTAAATGTCTGAGGCCAGATTTGAACTCAGGTCCTCCTGACTCCAGGGCTGGTGCTCTATTTGCCTTTCTTAATGTGGCCCCAAATCACATTAACTTTTTTGTCTTCCATATCTCATTAATGTTTAATATGGAGCTTATTGGTCACTTAAAACCCTAGGTATTTTTCAGACAAATGCTATCAAACCATCCTCCTCATCCCCCAAATTTGTACTTGTAAAAATGATTTTTTTTAAAGCACTTGGGGTTAAGTAACTTGCTCAAGGTTACACGGCAAGTTATTTTGTGTGGGTGCCAAGTATCTGAGGCCGGAATTGATCCCAGGTCTCCTGACACCGGGGTAGGCGCTCTTACTTACTGCGCCACCTGGCTGCCCCTGAGTTTCTTTCTTTCTTTCTTTTTTACTTTTTGGAGGGCAATTGGGGTTAAGTGACTTGCCCAAGGTCACACAGCTAGTAAGTGGTAAGTGTCTGAGTCCAGATTTGAACTCAGGTCCTCTTGACTCCAGGGCCAGTGCTGTATTCACTGTGCCACCTAGCTGCCCCTTAAAATGATTTTTTAAAACAAGTTTAAGACTTTTTTTTTTATCCCTATTGATTTTCATCTTATTAAATAGAACTCAAGAACTTTTTGGATCTTGAACTTTTTGGCATCTAGTACATTTGCTATCTCAAACAGCTTTGTGTCTTAAGAAAATTTGATAGTCATGATTTCCATGTCTTTATTAAATTAATTGATAAAAAATATTAAAAATAAAATAGAAAAAAACAAAACAATAGCCAAGGACCAAGCCCAGATTCCTGAGGCACTCCACCAGAAATCGGCAGCAAAGCTGACATCATGTCTACTCTTCGAATTCAGTTATTTGGCTATTTTTGTTGTTCAGTCATTTAATCATGTTCTACTCTATGACCCCATGGACTATATTACACCAGGCCCTTCTGTCCTCTGCTATCTTCTGAAGTCTGTCCAAACTCATGTTGCCTGCTTCTATCACACTATCTAGCCATCTTACCCTCAACTTTCCCCTTCTCCTTTTGCCTTCAATATTTCCCAACATAAAGGACTATTTCCAAATGCATTTAATTCTATCATCTTTCTATATTTTTCATGAGAATTGTATATATGAGATACTTTTAAAAATCCAATCTACTTCATCAAAGTAGATATCAGATATCAAATAAATCTACTTTATTCTAAAATTTTAGGTAAACTATATTTTAAAAATAAATATACAGACAAGGCAATATATAACTATTTATTTTATTAATTAACCAACAAGGCATTGTAATATGTGAATTGATTCTGTATTTGAGCCTCAAGTCCCTTCAGAGTCTATCTTGTACACAAATATAAGTCTTCCCATGCCACGAAGCCTTATATCTCTAGGTAACTTGGCTATTAAAATCCACACTAAGATGGATTTTGAATTTAGTTTAGTGGAATGATATGTTAATTGAGGGTGTTCTGCCCAAAGGAAGGTAAATTTTTATGACTGCAAGCTACCTAGTTAACTTGGGGTTTACTGGCTAGATTTCTTTCTCAAAGACCAAGCCATAAACCCAATTCACTGTGGATCTCCCGGAGTGGACAAAAATAGGACCCTGCCCAAGTACCACTAAACTGTTATTTTTTTGGGCCCTGTAGCTCAGAGTGAATGTAAGTAGTAACTGTTTCTCTTTTGACTAGCAACCCTGAGGTTCTTCCCTTCCCAGTTTTATTTTTATTTTTTATTAAAGGGGTCATCCTTTGAATAACTTCTTAAAGAGGCCTAGTCACTGAATGGGTATTGATTGCATCACTCAAAGTGAGTGACCTTAAAAAGACCTTAACTTAAAAGAGCCAAGGTGGGGGCAGCTAGGTTTCGCAGTGAATAGAGCACCAGACCTGAAGCCAGGAAGACCTGAGTTCAAATCCAGCCTCAGCACTTAACACTTACTAGCCATGTCACCTTGGGCAAGTCATTTAACCCCAACTGCCCTGCCCTTCCCTCCTCCAAAAAAGAAAAAAAAAAGAACCAAGGTCTCCAGTGCATCCTAGGTCATCTCTAGTCATCCTGATGAATATCTGATCTCTGGACCCAGATGGCTCTGGAAGAGAAACTGAGACTGGTAGCTTTACACAGCCCTCCCTCCCTCAAATCAAAGTCAATTTCAGGTCATGTCATCATCTCCCTGATATCATGGTCCTCTTTGAGGACAAACCATACACAAGTGGGCTGATATGGAATATTGCTCAGAATTGCTATGACTCTGCCCTTCCACCTTCTGTCTTGAATTTTCTCTTTG
The DNA here is from genome assembly GCF_028583685.1 of Petaurus breviceps papuanus. NCBI lineage: Eukaryota > Metazoa > Chordata > Mammalia > Diprotodontia > Petauridae > Petaurus > Petaurus breviceps. The sequence goes on from NW_027186350.1 coordinate 4,988,369, forward strand.
TTTAATACACTCCTCCTTCCCTTCCCCTCACTCAAAGGCAATCAAAATATTGTGTCCACATAATTTATTAGACATAGCCAAATCAAAGAAAATCTTGTTAAATACTCCCAAACGGAGTGCTCTGCCTAGCCCTCTCCTTAAACACTTCCCAATCACCCTTCTTACTCTGAGTAGTACAGCCAAAGATTTCTGAAATTGTCTTACCACAAATTGTGGAGAGAATAACTAATAAATCAAGGAGAGAGGTATGTGTGTCTATAACAGTTTCAGTTATGTATTTCAAAATATAAGCCAGGAGGGCAAGGACTTTATGGGGGGAGTGCTCTGTGTTCCCATCACTAGATTACTATCCCCTCTCAGGATTTTTGAAAGTCCTTGGAAATCTCCTGCTATTTAGATCTTAACTTCTGCTTCTGGTCTGCCCACCTCTGTCCTAACTGTTGAATAAGAGATCTCCCTCTAGGAGAAAAAAAGAGGGGGAGAAAATCCAATTCTTGATGCAGAGTCTAGATCTCATTCCCTTCCTCCTGTCTTTTATCAGAGTGTAGCCACTTTAGGTAGGAATACCTCTTTTTCCTACTGTGTAGTTTCTTGTCCCCTGAGTGCTCACTCCCCTGAAACTCGGAGACAGAGAAAGATCACAGTTATCATTAGCAATATCCTTCCAGTACTCTCATTGTCCTCAAATTATCATCATACTAGGCCCCAAGGGAAACAATAATAATACAGACAAGATAAATGTCCTGTGTAGGCACAAGTTGCAAACATAATTATAACAAAGAAAGGAAGAAGGAATAGACACAAGTTCTTCTCTGATTACAGCAACCCGACTCTGAAATTAGATGCTTCTTCAGGACACACATATGTTCTCTCTCTCTTTCCACCTTTTAAGAGGTCGTTTAAGAGTAACTTTCCCAGATACTTTCTTTTCCCACCTATTGCCCTTATAAGCCCTAACCACTGAGCTGTAGGGAATTACCTATTGGGTCAGACTTGGCAGGGAATTCTTTTCTTCCAGTACAATGTTCTGTTTAAGTTAGTGGGACCAAGACATGCACTGTAGGAAGACACTGTTGCTTCTATTAGAGTCAAAGGCCTAGATTTAAATCCAACTTATTAGATATTAGACAAGTTATTTAACCTTTCATGGGTCAAATTTTCCACAAATACAAAGGTTGGAATAAAAGGCCTCTAGGTCTCTAACATTTTTCGAATAATTGTTCTTTAAGCATTTGATAGGTTTTACTCATAAATGTATTTGGATAGGGTGGATGTTTTCTTTGGCAATTCCCTCATGGATTACATAATTTCATTTTCTGTGATTAAGATCTGTATTTGATGTACTGTTAATTTGAGTTTCTTGTATTTTTTTTTAAATTTCACTTCTGCTAGCATATGATTGTGCATAGCATATTCTAATATGTCTTTTTCTTTTTTCTCAATTGTGATTTCACTTTGTTTTTTCATATGAAAACTTGGTTTCCTCTTTTTTTTTCTTTTAGGCAAGTTTTGCAAAAGGTTTATCAATTTTGTTAATCTTTTCAAAGAACCACTTTTTAATTTCTATGGTCTTTTGTTTTTCACTTCATTTATTTTCAATTTTTAAAGATTCCTTTTCTGTGTTTATTTTGGGTATGTTCATTTATTTTTAGTTTTAAAATTATATCTTTATTTCATTTAGCATTCTTTTTCAATTTTACTAATTTATGTCATATATTTTTCCTTTGAGGATTACTTTTGTTTATCCCCCAAATATTGATATGCAGTCTTATTATTGCCATTCTTCCTCATGTATTTATTAATAATTTTTATGATTATTCTTTGACTCAATTATTCAGGATGTCATTATTAAGTCTCCACTTAGGCATATTTTATTGCCTTTGTTCTCTTTATTGATTTCCATTTTTATTTTGCTATAATTTGTGAAGGATATGTTTAGTATTATTCTTTTTTATATTAATTTGTAATTTCTCTCTCTTAACATATGAACTACTTTTCAAAGCTACCATATGTTGCTCTAAGCTTCCTTAATGTTCCCATTTAGAAGACACTATAAGTATTTCAACTATAATTCTCCAGCTGTTTGTTTAGTTATATGTTTTCTATTTTTAAATTTTCTTTTAGATTTTTTTCTATTTTGAGAAAACCTTGAAGTTTCTTACAAATATTTTATAGTTCTTCATTCTTTGTTTTTGACTATGTCTTTTTGTGATGCAGTTAACTTTTCTTTTACGCAATTAGGTATTATTCCGTTTAGTGCATGTATTTATTATTTTTTAATTTTTACTTTTTGGAGGGCAATTGGGGTTAAGCGACTTGCCCAAGGTCACATGGCTAGTTTTTGTGTTAAGTGTCTGAGGTCAGATTTGAACTCAGGTTCTCCTGACTCCAGGGCTGGTGCTCTAATCACTACGCCACCTAGCCACCCCAAATGTATTTAGTATTGATATTGGTTCCTTTTCTGATTTCTTTAACCTTAATGTAATCTCCTTATGAAGCTCTCTTGTTAGTATGAATTTTAATTTTTGCTTTGTTTGATAGCATGATTACAACTCTTAATTTTTTAATCACCTAATGCCTTGTAAATTTTGCTCCAGCCTCTGATTTTCATTCTGTATGTTTTTATTTTTCAGATATATTTCTTGTAAATAGAGGATTGTTAGGTTTTGTTTCCTAATCCACTTGTTACTCTCATTGTATTAGATTGTATAGTCCATTTGCATTTAAATTTGCAGTTATTCAGTTAATTTTTCCCTTTATTTATTTTAAATTGTTTTTTTTTCTTTTAAGTGAGTAATTTGTCCTCATGATTAATTCTTCCTTTACTTCTTTGATGCATTTCTATTCCACTCCCTACTCTCCATGGTCTACCTGCCCTATCCCAAGTTTTTTGAATTTAACTCATTTTTAATTCATTCTTTCTTTTTGTTTATCTACTTCCCTTTCTTTTACTTCCCAGTTAAGCAAATAATTTAAAATTTCACTCAAGCATTCCCACTCAATCTTGCATTTAGAGTACCATTTGTTTGTTGTGCCATTTTCTGAAAAATTAAAAAAAGATCCTTGCTTTTTCATCATTTCTCTTACTTTCCAGTCTATCATAAATTTTTTTGTTTAATTCTTGGGCTGTACTCTTACTTGTTCCCTTTTTATTTCATTTATGTCTCAAATGAGGGGAAAGCAAGTACCAATTTTGAGTTTCCTTTATATCTCATTTCTGTGTTAGTCCTTTGCAGAACTTACCCCACCTTCTCTATTTGCTTCTGTGCCTTGCTCTTAAACATATCAGTTCATGAAGGAAACTTTGACTGATGAAAGTAAATGTTGTATGGTAGGAGTCCTTCTGTGTCCAAAATCATGTGGCCTGGTCCTATCCCCTGCCTTTACCATGATCAGTGTCTACTCCTAAGACCATGTCATTCTTTCTTTGACTTTGTGTTCTCTTATCACTATGAATGATGGCTGCCATTTAGTTTTTATGCATCTCTTTTCTTGGATTGGGATGTAGTCCTAGGAGGTACAACTGTTTCTTAGAGAAGGTGGTTCATGAATGTACAAATTCCATCCAGGTGAAATCCATCATAAGGTTTGTCTCTCTTATTGCACATTCTACCACTCTTGTGGTAATGTTCTTTAATGATGCTCTTTCCTTATTGCTTCTGGATCAAGAACCTTTCTTCTATTCTCCCATTCTAGTCCTCCCACTCCATCACTTTTACCCTATTCTTCCATGGAGTTGACACTCATTGAGAGACTAAAGGAATTATTGTCCTTTCACTATTTATCTAGATACCTGAGGAAGTGTGTGTCTGTGTGCATTCATCACCACTCACCTCTTTTTCCATCCTTTTCTCCTGTTTGTATTCTCTCTAATTCCCTAATTTACTGTGGATTTAGCTCATCAATATGGGATGATTTTATCTCTCCCCTTTTCCTGATTCCTCTTAAATCTTCAGTACAGCAGGTCTTTTATGTCCTTTGACGAACACTCTCAGTTCTTTTACCCCACAGTTCAGTCTTTCTGTCTTTCTGCCTCTTATCTCTCTCTCTCTCTCTCTCTCTCTCTCTCTCTCTCTCTCTCTCTCTCAACATTACCCTATAAACATGAGAAAATTTATTTCATTACTTAGTCTTTTCTTGATAACTGTATTTATTCACTTTTCTTCTATATCTATGGAATGTGTGTGTGGGTGTGTGTTTGAAAATCAAATGATCTACTAGCCTCTGATTTTTTTTTAAATCTATTTTTTTTTTCAGGAGTACCTCAACTGCTTCATTGAAGGTCTTTAGGATGTTATTTTGGGTTGCAGTTTAAGCTGCACTTGTTTGGGAATATATTGTTTCATGGAATACTATATTTAGAGCTGGTCTAACCTCCTCATTTTTCCAATGAGGACAATAAGGCCCAGGTAACTTAATTAACTTCCCCAGGTAATACAGGGAGTGAAAAATTTGAGCTTGGGTACATATTGGGTTTCTTATGAATACTCTTATAGAATGTTCTGGGATTACTCAGTGAAAAGGGCTGTTTTTCTGTCACATTTGGAGGTCTCCTCTTGGTTGATTGCAAAATTTATCCTTATTGAAATTGTGAAATTTTACCACTATATGCCCAGGAGTATTTGTTTTTGTTTCTGTTTTTTGGCAACAGTCTGTGGATCTGATTAATCAGTTTCTTGTATCTATTCCAAAGTTTTGCTAACTTTTCTTAGACTATTTCCTGCAATATACTATTTGAGTTTTAAACTTTTCATGTTCTTTTGGGAGGTCTATAATCCTTAAGTTATCTTTGGACCCTGTCTCTGAGGTCAGTTGCTCTAATTTTATGATCCTCTGTGTTGGTCCCTCTAGTGCTTGTGGACTGGATTTTTATTCAGATTTTCTTGTAGTTTTTGTTTCTTCTCTTCTATTCCTAGTCAATTGCTTCTGGTTTCCTTCCTCATTCTTTGGCTCCTTCCCCTTCCATTGCTGTCCAGGCCCTAAACTAGGCCCAGAGGCTGGGCATATTGGGCCTCCTCAGCCTCCTTGTACTGAGGAATTTGGGGGCCTGGCATGCTTCCCTCCACAGAGTAAATTCTCGTGGAGAAAAATAGGATTGCAGCCTCCCTTTTCCTTCAGCATGGAAGTTCTTTCCCCTCTAGCCTGTCTCTCTATTTCCTTCACTTGGCTAGGCAAAAACAGTTTGCTTCTTCTTGGGAATATCTAGGCTGAGCCATGTGGGGATTGTGTAGGAATCTGTTCAGCTGGTCCCTGAATCAATCCCACAAGGCTGAATATATTCACTACAGTTGGTACACAAAGTGGGTGGGGGAGGGTGTTAGGAATGCTGAGTAAGAGTACAAAATATTTAAATTCTCCAATGTTGTTACATGAGATTTTTACTTTGTGTGATGTTTTTATCTTATCTTGTAGATTCAGCTTTGGTTATGTCTAGTGAATAATTTTTTTTTTTAAATTGAGGTTTTTAGATTGTAGAAAACAAGTACTCCACCCTCTTTCTGGTCATATGATCCCTATACCTTAATTCTGTCCTATTCAAAACACTCCCTCCCTTTCCTTTCTGTAGAATAGCAAAGTTATATGGGGACTTCAGAAATCATCTAGGTTACCACCTTGTCTAATGCATGAATTACATGGGAATTCATGAGCTAAAACTGGTTTCCCTATAAATGCCATTCATTGGTCTTTGTTTAGAAGTTATGCTTTAAAAGAGTCCATATGTGATAGTAGTAGTGTTTGCTTTATGCTGATGTGAGTAGCAGAAAGTCAGCTACTTTTTCCTGGAGGCAGCTAGATGTCAGAGGAATTAGGGAAATGGTCTTCGATAGTCAGGAAATCCTGAGTTCAAATCTCATCTCAGATATTTTCTAGTTATGGAACCCTGGGAAAGCCAACTTTTGTGTGCTTCAGTTTCCTTATCTGTAAAATGGGGATAATAATAGCACTTACCTCCCATGGTTGTTGTGAGGATCAAATGATAGTCTTTCTAAAATGCTTCTGGAATGTAGTAGACATTTAAAAAAATAAGTATTCTTTTTAAAATTTATTTATTTTTAGTTTTCAACATTCATTCCCACAAGATTTTGAGTTCCAAGTTTTCTCCCCATCTCTCCCCTCTCTCCACCCCAAGATGGCATGCGTTCTGATCATCTCTTCCCCCAGACCACTCTCCCTTCTATCTCACCCCCCCCACCTTCTTTTACCCTCTTCCCTTATATTATCCTGTAGGACAAAATAGATTTCTATACCCCATTGCTTGTGTATCTTATTTTGCAGTTACATGTAAAAGCAATTTTTAACCTTTGTTTTCAAAACTTTGAGTTCCATATTCTCTCCCTTCTTCCATCCCTACCTGTCCTCATTGAGAAGGCAAGCAATTCAATATAGGTCATACATGTGTAGTTTTGCAAAACACTTCCAAAGTAGTCATGTTGTGAAAGACTAACTATATATCCCTCCATTTTATCCCAGGAGGCATTTCTATTGAGCCAATTAATGCTGGTTTATTTCTTCCATCTTTCCTGTGGTGTGAGACTTTTAGTTCATTACTTTGTCATACCAGACCTTTAAAAATATTGAATTTCTACCTCAATGCCTACCTAGTCGCACATCCTTTCTCTGCTTCGTTTGCCTAGAGAAATCCTGGTAAAAATGTTCTCTATGCCTTGAGAAGTTATAAAAATGAGTTGATGACTCTCTTCTTTAGCTACAAGTTCCCAGCCAAAGATTGTGCTCTGGCTAAATCTTCAGGGTTAAATACAACTCTCTGTCCTCTTGGATGCTTCCTCCCAATGTTACATTCAAACAATAATGCATACAATTTAGTACTGAATGTGGCTTTATCACATTTGTCAACTTTAGAGACAAAGTAAATGTTTAAATACAGAAGAGTAAATAATATTTTCAAACAAAATAAACCTCCTATGACCTGGGGAAAATAACCAGATTCTACTGTTTTGGGAAAGATAGAAATGGAAAGAGGAGAAGAGAACTGAAGAATCAGCACCTTTGGTCTCTTTTTTGGACAGGTAGTAATTCAGATTCTGCTCTGCTCTGCTTTGTCTATGATTTGCCCACACTACCTCTCCTCCATCATCTGGTTTGGTAACTTCATTGGTTGCAGTTTCTTCCTTGCTCCCATGGACCTCCACTGTGTCCCCTTTCCTGTATCTCAAAGTTTCTAAGTTCTAAAACAAATCCAAAAGATGAGAGAGACTATCTTAAAAGAGTCCCTTTCAGCCCTTCTGCCAGATCTCAAGACCAGAAGGGCAAAACTCCCCACAGGCTGAAGGAGGAGGAGGAGGCTGGATGGATGACTGATTTCTACCAGAAGCCATCAGGTGCTAGAATTTTGGTCTCCTTGATGACCCCTAGAGGAGGTGTGGCTACACCTGCAGCATTTATATACCGTGTTTCCCCGATAATAAGACACTGTCTTATTAATTTTTTTGGACAGAAAAACACCAGAGGGCTTATTTTCAGGGGAGGGCTTATTTTTAATGAACATTGACAGCAATTTTAATAAACAGGTAAATGTGAACAAAAAAATGTACCTTTATTCAATAAGCAAATCACTGGGGAAGAACAGGATGACACGCTCACTGCTACAGCTCTGATTGGATGCAGCTCAGAGCGCGGCGTGCGTTTCACGGGGGGGGGAATGGTGCATACAGAGGGTAGCGTAATGTAGCGTGTGGCGCAGGAGATCACTTTCACTACAGTAGCAATCTCAATAGGGCTTATTTTCGGGGGAGGGCTTATTTTAGAGGAATCTTACACAGTAAGGGAAGGGCTTATTTTCGGGATAGGTCTTATTATCAGGGAAACACGGTAGTATCCCTTCAAACATTCCATAGGAATAGGATGCAAGAGTTGAACAAGAGAGATGATTTAATCCAACCTTGTTTTACAGATGAGGATTTTGAGTTTCAGGGAGCTTACAACAGAAGCTGAGTAAAGAGCAGATTTTGAACCCTGTGACTCCAAAATTTAATGCTCTTTGATCATATCTATATTCCCCCACATCTGGTCTCAAATTCTTTAGGTTAACCCTCCTGAGTTTCTTACTTGCCTCGGTAAACTCTTCTTTGCTAGGAAACCAGTTTTGCCCTCTCCTCTTTCTAGGGAAGTCTCCAAATCTCCATCATACTGAATTCAGAGGCAGGTTGAATCCTAGCTGTTGCTTTTGGGGCACTCTCTGTTCCTTTCATATCATCAGTTTCCTCATATGTAAAAATGAGGGGCTTGGATTCAGCCTCTGATATTTACTACCTGACTGATCATAGCTGAATCATTTAACCTCCTTGGGCCTCGATTTCCACATCCGTAAAAGAGGAAGTTGGACTAATTGGCTTCTGAGGTTCCTTTCAGTTTCAGACCTATGCTCGTCTGAACTCTCTGGTTCTAAGTCCTTTGATCCCACTACTCTACCCCTACTTCAATCTCTCCTTATTCAACCTAATTTACTACCATTTCCATCAGTTTCCTCTTTCAACTTCTGACCTGGTTTCTCCTGGTAGCTTTTTCCAAGGCAGGTTCTCTTTTGCTTTTTATAACCCAAAGGACAGGAACTGACCTTCCTTCATCCCACTTTCAGTTCAGGTATTTTCTCTCCCACCCTACCTTAGCTTTTTTTTCTTCAAGTCCTGGGACATCTATTTCTTCTATCCCCAAATGCACTTTTGCTAGGCTTATCTTTCACATCCTGGCCCTGTCTCACTTTTCCTCACTGAATTTCGTTTAAAAATTTTTTTCCTTCTCTTTTAGTCCTTTAATTCTTTAACACTATTTTCATATTATTAATCCTGTTGGTATTTGTTTTTGATTTTGACTTCTTTATGCTTCTGGTAATTACAACTTTTGATTCCTTGAGGTCCCAAACTTTGCTGGATTTATTTAACCTAAAGCCTTATGATTTGCTGGGGAGAACAGGTGATCCAGGAGAGTTGTGATGATGATTTATCAATTATGGGTGAGGTGTCTGATTTTAACCCACTTCCAAAAGGAATTCCTGCAAACCAGAGAGATGGTGTGTGGTAATAGTGAATTGGTCTAGAGATCATCATGGGAAATGAGCCAAGTCCAACTAGTTTATCACAATCATTGTTTTAGGTAGCCCAGTCTTGGATCATGTGCTCATTTTAAACTGCTCTCCTAAGCATTCATGAGATATCTTGACTTATGATTTTGAGAGGGAATCACCCTTCACATTGTCCCTTGGGCCTCTTCCAAGGTGCTTTGGAAGGTATTATGGTCTTGAAGTAGCAAGGAATATCCTCACTTCTCTTGGTACCGTGAGTAGGAGAAGAAATGACCTTTAGGGGAGAGGGTTGCCAGGGATATGGTGATGTCAAGGTAGACCCAGTTTTTTTGTTGATTCTAGTAAAAAAGTTGGAGAATGTAAGGAAGTTTATAGTCAGGAAAGAAGAATTTGAAGGGGAACTGAGGATTGGGCTAGTGACAGGTGAGGTGTTAGGACTGGGATTAGGGAAGAATAGGAATAATTAGCATAAGGTCCAGGCAGAAGACTTGTATAAACATAGAGTTTACACATGAGGTGGTAAATCTGAATGCACTGGCTTGGGGGACCAATGTCATAGGTGGTGGGTTGTTGGCATGCTGTTTTCAATAAATAAAGGACTTACTGTGCCCCAGGGTTAGTGCTAGACTTTGGGACCTTGATGTTTGCTGTGTTCATCTGCAAGGCATACTTCATATTGGCTAAGAAAACAGGATCTCTAAATCCCAGAGAATTCCCTCATCCAACTTCCTCTTCTGTAATGTGTATATTGAAATTTGCCCTTAATTAGGCACATGTGTTTTTCCCCATCTAAAAGTTGACACAACCTTTCCTTCTATGTCTTTTATCTTTCTCCCTTTATGTTCATTGAAGTGAAATCTTTGCTAACTGGAACAAAGGAGGTAAAGATTCACTTACACCTAGCTTTTTGGACCTCATTTTGAATAGGTTTCAATACTTAAGTATAGGTGTCTGTTTTCTTTGTCCTATCCCTACCACCCACTGCTCAGGCACAGCGGCACAGACACAGACACAAACAGACAGACACACACACACACATAATTGAGCATGCCAGTGGAGTTACCTTAAGCCTTCAAAGGATCATAGTACTGTAATTCAGGTAACCGTTCCTTGAAAGATCACCCACAGGACTGCCCCTAGATCTTGAGAAAGCCTTTGTTCTTCTGGAAACCCACTGCTGGCGTGAGTGTAAATTGAGGGGATGAGCCCAGAGGGTTTACAGGAGTGTGCTTGAACATGGCTCAGGAGAGCTGATTGCTAAATTTTCATTATGAACATTTACACCTTGGAAATTAGCAGATAGTTCCCCCCCACCCTCCCCAAGAGCTAGAGTTTAACATTTAGCAGCACACCACTGTGTGCTACCGTGTTTCCCCAATAATAAGACCTATCCCGAAAATAAGCCCTCCCCTTACTGTGTAAGATTCCTCTAAAATAAGCCCTCCCCCGAAAATAAGCCCTATTGAGATTGCTACTGTAGTGAAGGTGATCCCCTGCGCTACATGCACTCCAAGCTGCATCCAATCAGAGCTGCAGCAGTGAGCGCGTCATCCTGTTCTTTACTGAATTCATTATTGAATAAAGGTACATTTTTTGTTCACATTTACCTGTCTATTAAAATTGCTGTCAATGTTCATTAAAATAAGCCCTCCCCTGAAAATAAGCCCTCTGGTGTTTTTCTGTCCAAAAAAAAATAATAAGACAGTGTGTTATTATCAGGGAAACACGGTACATACACATTTCAAAGTGAGGGCCAGACCTTAAGTGATTTGCTCAAAGCTGCACAGGCGAGCTTGAAAGAAGATTTGAGCCCTGGGGCTTAGACTCCAAAATCCACAACTTTTCCCATTTCATCATGTTTGTGGGCTACTTACTGGTTACCAGTGAGGAGGTTGGGAATTAGCTATTCTAACTACTTCTAGGTATGGTGCTGTTCCAGAAGCTGGAAGTTTTCACAAAGATAGCAGATATCTGTTAGAGTTAGCTTTCTCAGCATGATTCTAGATTGTAGTGGGCATTAAATAAGTAGTTGGTTTTGGAAATTTATTCAAGTTCTGTCTATATATAGTTTTAGTTTCCTTATCCAGTGGAATATCCTGTTAAACAACTAAATGTTTGATGTGACTTTTCTAGACCTCTGTTTCCTCAATTGTAAAATGAGATGGTTGGACGAGTCCCTTCCAGCCTCAAATCCTAGGATTCTACATGTCCAGTTTCAGTAGTGAATTATCATCAAAAAGTACATACACTTTTAGTTATAAAAGTTTCTTAAGAGCTGTGTCATCAAGGGATAGGTTGACTTTTGAAACTGCAAACTTTCTGTCTCTGTTCCAGTAGAGGCAAAGATGTTAGATGACTATCTTTCAGCAATGCAGAGAAAATTTCTTCATTAGATGGGGATTTAGAGTCAGTCAGTCAGTCAGTCATCAGGAATTTATTAAGCATTGAATATTTGCCAGGTACTGGGCTAAAGGCTGAGAATTCCAACCCCCTCCCCCAAAGGCAGAAAAATCACACCTGCCCTCAAGAAGCTCCCATTTCTAATGAAGGAGACAGGGAGTTAAGTAGCTGCAGACAAGATGTAAGCAAAGTAGATAAAGGTATTCTGAAAAAGGAAGGCATTAACAGATGGAGGGATAGGGAAAGCCCTTCTGTAGAAGGTGGGATTCAAGCTGAATCTTAATGAAAACCAGGGAAACTAAGGGTAAGGGTAATGGCACTGAACATTCCAGAAGTGGGGGATAAGTAAAAAAGTCACAGAGGATAGGTCAGTGTGACAGAAAAGTTAGTAAGGGGCAAGAAGGTTGAAAAAGTAGGAAGAGGCCAAGTTATGAAGAACTTTTGATACCAAAAGAGGACTTATATTTGATTCTGGATGTACTAGCTGTTAGAGCTCATTAAGCAGGGTCAGATTTATGACCCTGATATGGCCCTATTTGGCCGATTTATGTTTTAGAAAAAACACTGTCAGTGGAGTGGAAGGATTGAAGTGGTTAGAGACAAGGCAGGGAAACCAGTTAAAAAAGTAGTAGTTCAGACCAAGTATTACTTCTTGAACTAGGTTTGTGTCTGCATGAATAATGAGAAGAGGATGTGCATGAAAGACATTATTAATATCTTGGATGACTGAGAGTCAGGAGTTTAGAATGATACTGAGGCTTGCTGACTGAGAACATGGTAGTGACCTTGGTAGTACTAGGGAAATTCAGAAGTGGAGAGGGTTGGGAGGAATGATAATGAGTTCTGTTTTGGATGTGTTGCATTTGAAATGCCTATGGACCTTCAGTTAGAGATGTCCAAGAGGCAGTGGGAGTATAACTCAGAGATTTAGATTACCTGTCTTCTAAGACAGATGGATAGATAGATAGATAGACAGACATATAGATAGATACAGAGAGGAAGCAAGGTATAATGAGATAGAAACTCCCTCAAAGTCAGAAATTCCTGGATTCGAGTCTTGCCTCTCAAACATACAGGCTGTGTGACCCTAAGCAAGTCACTTAATTTCTCAGTACCTCGGACAACTCCTTAAGACTGGAAATGGCAGGACAGATACTGATCTGAATTGATAGAGCAGTGGAAGGTCTCCCCATATCAATGAAATCACATATTTGACCCCCAAAGAAAAAATGTACATGTAGACTCCTAGATTTGTAGAATTTTAAAGGTAAAAGTTATGTTAGAGACCATCTAGTTCAGTTTCTTGGTTTTATAGATGAAGAAATTGGGGTCAAGAGAGGTAAAGTTGTCTGAATTTTTACCTAAAATCACAAAGGGCAGAGATTTAGGGGCACAATACACAAGAAATTAATATTTTTCTAGCTCATGAAAATTTTGTTCCATCTAATTCCATGTGCTTGAATTTATAGTCCTCAGAATAATGGGAGTACTAAACTCATTTATTTAGCCTGGGGTGGGAAGAATGGGCTGGTCTGAAATGTACTACATATGTGTGGTTTGTTGTCATTGTTATTTCTGGCATTTGGTAATGGACAAGGAATGCATTTCCCCCCTATTTTTGGATGCTGTGTGGAAGTATGTGTCCCAGTATAAGAAAGGGCACTGAGCTTGGAAAGGAGGTATGGTGGAAGGGAGGGCCAGAGGGCACTCTTAGTGTTCTTGTGGAGGATCCCAAGCATTGTTTCTGGTGAAGGTGGAGCTCACAAAAAAGAATGGTGGTAGAGAGCATATTTGCTGGCAGCTGCTGCTGAGTCTGAATGTGGCTCAATTTATGGATGATGCTGAGAGTCCTGGAATCAGAGTTGGAAGGGATCTCACCCAAAGGGGGTGATCCTTCTTTATAACATCCCTGACAAGTATTCAGTCAACCTCTCTGCTTAAAAAAGGAGGAGGTGAGCAAAAAGAAGACTCTACCTTCTTACCCAGTAATAATCCATGCATATGTGTCTGAAGTCACCGAGATGGATTTCGAACAATCTTAACACTTTGCAAGATTTGTGATATTGTCAACGTCCAGCCTCCCTCCCTTGGCTTAGATTACAGCTCATTCATGCCTTCTCTTCCTCTCCATTTCTTGATCTTCTCCCTCCATTAGAACTCCATAAAGTATCTACCCAGTAAGTGGGAGGCTTTCCTTGAGGCCTCTTAATATTTCATGAAAACCAGTGCAACCTTTTTATTGCCCATCTATTATCTCTTGTTTTTGCTAAATGTCTAACCTTTGATTTTCTGATCATACATATCCTTAAGTGAAGGAAGGCACTCCCTTATTGATTCTCTAGCTCACTTAGAACAATTAGCTGTTTCAAACTTTCTCTTCTCTTTTTTTTTTTTTTTGCCTTTTGGAGGGCAGTTGGGGTTAAGTAAGTTGCCCAAAGTTACACGGCTAGTTTTTGGTGCGTGGTTGGGTGTGTGTGTGTGTGTGTTGGGGGGGGGGTGTTAAGTGTCTGAGGCCAGAACCGAACTCAGGTCCTCCTGATTCCGGGGGCGCCACTTAGCTGCCCTTTCTCTTCTATTCTTAAGCCCCTCACAATACCCCTCCTCCCAACCCATTCACCTGCGGACTTTATCTCAAACTTTATTGAAAACAATGCAGACTTTTTTTTCCTTCATTCTCACCTTATAACCCTTCAAAATCATCATCTATTCTCTCCTTTACACGAGTCTCTGATGAAGCCCTCCTTCTTGCCCAGACCAACCCCTCTACACATATCCTGATCCTCTCCTCTCCCATTTTCTCCAGCAGATTGCCCTTCTAATGAACATTTTTCTTTAATCTTAAATCTCTCCCTATTTATTGGCTCCTTCCCTGCTATTTACAAATGCCATCTATACCTCTCCTATACTTCAAAAACCTTCACTAGATCCTGTTGCCTTGGCTAACTATTGGCCAATATCTTGCCTCCCTTTCTCAAACTCCTTGCAAAAACTCTTTCCTCAATGCTTCTACTTACTCCACTCTTGCTCTCTTCTAAACCCTCTGGAATATGACTCCGGGTTTTATTACTCAACTGAAACTACTCTCTCCAAAGTGAATAATGATCTTTTAATAGACACATTGAATAGCCTTTTCTCAGTCCTCATTCTTCTTATTTTCACTGTAGCATTTGACATTATTAACTACCTGAATAATTTCTCCTCTCTGGATTTTCATGACACTGCTCTCTCTTGGTTCTCTCTCCTGCTTGTTTGACTACTCCCTCTTAGTCTCCATGGCTTTCTCATGATGTGATCCATGTCAAGCCTACTATGAGTGTTCTCCAAGGCTCTGTCTTAGGCCCTCTTTTCTTTCTAAACTTCCTATACTGTATTTGTAAGGTACTTAGCACAGTGCCTGCAGATAGGAGATACTATATAAGTGCTTGTTCCCTCCCTCTTCTCTCCCTGGTGAATTTACAGAGAGAGAGAGACAGACAGACAGACAGACAGAGACAGAGAGAGACAGAGACAGAGAAACAGAGAAAGAAGGAGGGAGGAGAGCAAGATAGAGGCAAAGAGACAGAGAGACAGAGCAAGAGAGAGAGTAACTTCTGTAATTTCATCATCTCTCATGAGTTCAGTTATCATCTGTATGTAGATGATTCTTTATAACCAGTTCTATCCTTTTACCTGACATCTAATTCTTTGTGTATTGAACATTTTAAACTAAATTCTCCATAGACATCTTAAACTCAACAGGTCCAAAACAGAACTCATATCTTTGTTGTTGTCAGTTTAAAACAAATTTTTATTATTTGATTTTATTCTACTTCTTTTAATGAATGAACATTTACTTTCTCTTTCTTCCACCTCTTCCCACCCAGTGGAAAAGAAAAATCCTTGCAACAGATATGCATAGTCAAGCAAAACAAATTCCTGTATTTCCCATGTCCAAAAAATGTATGTCTCACTCTGCATCTTGAATCCATCACCTCTCTGTCAGGAGGCACACAGCATGTGGCATCATTCTTACTCGAATCATAATTGGTCTTTGCATTGATCAGAGTTCTTAAGTCTTTCAATATTGTTTCTTTTTATAATATTGTTTACTATGTTGTTTTCCTGGTTCTATTTATTTCACTCTTGATCAGTTCAGACAAATCTTCCCAACTGTCCTTTTCTTAGAGCACAGAACTCAATCTCTCTCTTCCCCCACCCACTCAACCAAATATCAAGATATTTTGGTAACTTTGTGGAAAGAAGCACTTTTTCCCCATCTATCCTATGGGATAGATAGTGAATGGATTTTAAATCTCAATATATAGATAAAGAAACTGAAGTAAAGGGACTTACTCATTTCTCAGAAGTATAAAGGCAAGTCTCGAATACTGACTTCTTAACTATAAGAATAGCATTTTTTCTATTATACAAAATGGCAATAGAGCCTTTCCCCCAATCCCGCCGCCCTCCTGTCAGTCACAGAGCTCTGACTGTAGACAGTGAAGCTGGCTAGTTCTATCATCACCATAGATATAGCAGGTACCAGTAACCTGGGAGCAGGTGGAGGAAAAGTTTGACCTGGCTCAGTGGTCGCTGATTACTGGACAGAACTGCTCTAGGTAGCATCCACTTCCTCATATGTAGGGTCTTGAAGCTATTGCTCATTTTCTTAAGTGTAGAGTCCCAAATCTGTGATGCACTTACCAACTAAAGAGGGCCTATAGAGTACCTTGAGCCTGGGGTAATTTGTCTGAAGAGGCCCCATGTGTGAGATGAGAGTGACCCAGAAAGCACAGTGCTAATCAAAGGATACTTAAACAAAGTTATCTCAAAGGTTGCATCTATCAAATAATCTTATAGGATTTTAATATTTACATGAGAAGAAATAACATTCCTTTCTGTAGTCATGGTGTTCTCCCTGACTCAGAACCATGTGCTTTCTAGTTATGAGAACAAGCTGGTCCTGTATTTCCTAAGACCCTTTCATTTAAGGATTTCTAAATGATCTAGAGACACTGACTCATTAATTCATGTGGAAGCCCTGAAAGTAGGCAGGTAACTCTGTTTTGGTTTTAGTTGTCTGTGCCTCTGACACACCAAAGTGATTCATTTGTCAGAGATGAGCCCAGATGAAAAACTGGATGATATTTCATGCATGACCAGTGCTCTGAATGTTTCCCAGGGGACATTCAACATTTTTCAGCTTCCCCAAGTCCTACTGGATCCTTATCTTTCTGACCTGGAGAAGGGAAGTGGGGTGACACATACAGAACTTTTATTTTCCTGGGAAGAAATGGTGAGAACAGGTGTTACAGGGAAGGAGGAAGGAAATGGATAAGTCAGGGTCAGGAAATGGATAGGCAAAATTCTGAGGCAGTTCAAGTTTGATTTTGTCCTTTGGGTCCATATTTTTTTTTTCTTTTTGGAGAGGGGAAGGTAGAGCAGTTGGGGTTAAGTGACTTGCCCAAGGTCACATGGCTAGTTTTGTATTAAGTGTCTGAGGCTGGATTTGAACTCAGGTCCTCCTGACTCCAGGACTCATGCTCTACTCACTGTCACCTAGCGGCCCTGGGTCCTTCTTTTTAACATAACTATCATAGACCTTCCCATCTATCACTACCTGCCATCCTCAGAAACACCTTACAATTAAGACCTTCCCTTATCCTCCCTATCATCAAAACTATCTTCTCTCCCACTCTTTTGGAGCCTACCCCCCACTTTAATAGTTTATTTGATTATCTAATTCATGCTAAGATATTAATACCTGATGTTAAGTGATCTCTTATTCTCAGATAATAGAGTAGCATTTTAAAGGAAACATTTGAGGGTGAGGTTAGTATAAAAGGTTGCAAGGACCTTATCTCTCCTGCATTTACTCTGACAATAATTTTAAAGGTGCCAGATTAAAAAAAAAGATTAAGAAATCCAAAGACAAACATTAATAAGTTCTTTCATCTAGCCTAAGACTACACAAAAAGACAGTCAGGAGCCATAGCAATGGAAGAGAAGTCCCACCAGCAAAGCCAGCACAAACTCAGGTAAACAGGCTGGAAGATCATGGCCCTACCTAGACTGGGATAGATCAGTAATAGTGCTGTGACTGGGGAAGCCCCTGTACGGTAGGGTGGGGCAGGGGACAGTCTTTGAGGGGACAAAACATTCCGATAATATGCCTGCTAGGGAAGTCCTGGGAAGGGAGGTGGGGTGGAAGAGTACAACAGAACCCCCACTGAGGACAGCCAACCATAGATCTCTGACTGGAAATACTGAAGCTTACTATTGCACTGAGCCTAGAAACACCACTGGAGGGGAAAGCCAGTGGCAGGAACCCAGAAAATTGAGGTCAGGACCAACCACAGACCGAACACCTACAATAAACCAAACCTGACTCAGTCCAGTCCTCAGCTAGTTCAGGCTCAATATTACAAGAAAATGAAGTACTCTAAGGCAATTTAATAATAAACAAAATGAGATTTACTTAAAGGATTTTCAACTAGGACTATATTTTGCAAAGTACTTGTTTTGGGTAAATGAAATGCATCTGGTCAATGGGGTAGGGTATGAACACTTAAACAGCTGTGGGGCATTTGTCAGGTCTGAAGGGTCTAGCTAACTCCGTTTGGGTGGGCAGGTCTCTTTTCTTTATATTAATGACGAAGTCTTAGTCTCCTGAACCAATCAAATCTTAAGGATAATTTTAATATATTTTAAGGAGAAACCAATCTAACATGCCTGGAGTAAGCTCATACCGTAGGAAATGCTAGCTCAGATGTCATGGTGGGAAATCTGGTAGATAATATTGCTCTGTGTAAAACTGGAGGAGAGGAAGGAAAGTTATTCTTGGCACAAAGCTCCATATTAGGAATCGAGGATGTGGATGTGACAAAACAGAAGAAGATATGAAACACTGTACAGAAATATTATGGATTAAGAGACATTCAAAAGGAAAACCCACAAGAGAATGCTGAAATAAATACAAGATGAGTCTCAGGGGAAAAAATGACTTCATGATAAGGACTACAAAAGTAACTGGATGAGATAAAGGAGGAGACTAAAAAGAAAACAAGAGCTCTAGAGGAAAAAAAATGAAAGGAGGAAAAAATAGCTTCAAACAAAAGGTAGAAAACCTTATGCAAGAAGCAGATTTCCTGAAAATGAGAATGGACCAAGCAGAACTTAATGACTCCAAGAAATAACTGGAAATATTAGCATAAAATCAAAAGACTGGAAAAAATAGATTTTGTTTTTTTACTATAGGAAGTATTTACTATCCAAAATAACTGATCTGGAAAGCAGATCAAGCAGAGGTAATTTAAGTATCATTTGTTTCTGTGAAAACCATGACCAAGTGGAAAAAAAGGCATGAAAATTTATTTTAAGAAATCATAAATGAAAACCACTTAGGTTTATTAGGACCAGAGGGCAAAGTGAAACTAGAAAGAATCCATGGGGCATCTCCTAAAAGAAACTCTAAAACTCTAAAATTCTAAAGGAATGTAATGGCCAAAATCCAAAGCTTCCAACTAAAAAAAGAGGTACCACAATAGCCTGAAAGGAAGAATTAAAGCACCAGGGAATCAGTCAGGATCACACAAGAATTGGCAGCAACCTAAATAATAGAGAGAAAATCCTGGCATATGACATTCCAAATGGTGGGGGAAAAAAAAAAAAAAGGTTTGCAACCTGAAGTTACTTATCCTGAAAGACTGACTATAAATCTACTAGGAAAAAAAGGATGTTTACTTGAATAGAGGACTTTCAGGCTTTCTTTATGAAAATATTAGAACTGGCTAGAAACAATGAAATGCAAACATGGGAATCAAAAGAAACCTGCAAAAGTAAATACATTTTTAGCAATGGCAAGGGAGTAAACAATTGTAAAGTGCATTCTAACAGGGAGAGAAGAGACAAATGATCCTTCAGAATCTTGTCTTCAAGGATCACATACATAATGTGATTAATAAAAGAGAATAGTGATACAAAGAAAGGAAAGAAAAGGGAGCAAAGGAAAAATGAAAACAGTAGAGTAACTTACTATGTGTCATAACTGAGGCATGTAAGAAAATAAATGTTCAAAAAAGGAGAAAGGGGTTTGGGTGGCAGGCATCACGTGATCCTCACTCTTATCTGAGCCAGACAAAGGGAGGTTGAATACACACACACACACACACACATACATAAACAGAGAGATTAGTGCAGTTAATCATTAAAAATATTTGGTACTCATTAAAAGAAAAGTTGGTTAGTGGGACAGATTAGGACCTCAAAACCCTAACATAGCAGCAGAGTGTTTGATAAACCCAAGCACTCCAAGTACTAAGGTAGGGAATTTTAGTCAACAAAAATGATGGAAAATAGGAAAAAGAATTGGCAGAAATTAGACTTATACCAATATCTCACACCAAAGGGATATATGACTTAGATATGAAAGATCCAATGAACAAATTAAAGAAGAATTGAAGGAAATTACCATTGTATCTTTCAAAGCTATGACTAGGGTAATTCTTTTTGACCAAATGGAATAGCGATGATCCATGGGAGGTAATGTGAGAAATTTTGATTACTTAAAATTGAACAACTTGGTACAAACAAAATCTATGCAGCTAAAAGTAGAGTAGAAATAGTTAAATGGGTGAGGGATTCGCAGTAAGTTTCTCTGGTAAAGATCAGATAGCTAAGTTAGAGAACTTAGTCAAACATTTAAGAATGCTATCCAATCTTCCACTGATAAATGGTTAAATATTACTAGGTATGTACCCCAAAGATATCAAACAAAGAGGAAAAGGACCCATATGTACTTAAATATTTATACTCACTCTTTTCATTAGCAAGAAATCTAGAAACTAAGGGGATGCTCTCCTATTGAAGAATGGCTAAATATAATGAAATTATAATTTTGCCATAAAAAGTAATGAAATGGACAGTTTTGGAAGAAAGTGGGAAACCCTCTGAGTTTTGGTGCAGACTCAAGTTAAGAACTAGGAGAAAGTTTTGTAATAACATTATAAAGAAAACAACTTTGAAAGACTTTAGAACTCTCACTAGTGCAATGACCAACCACAGTTCTAGAGGACTGAAAATGTAGCATGCTACTCTACTTTGCTAGAGAGGTGAAGGACTTAAAATGCATGCACACGCACGTGTACACACATAGTTATGACCAACACAGGGATTTGTTTTGCTGGGCTATGCACATTTGTTATGAAGGTTTTAAAAATTGTTCAGTGGAGGTGGGAGGGGAAATGAGAAGAAAGAAAACGAATGTTTATTTAAAAAGATACATCTATAGAGACCATGAATAGGTAGTTCTCAAAAGAAGAAAAGGAGACTATCATCAACAACCATTGTAGAAAAAAATTGCTCTAAATCATTAACAAGAGGAATTCAAATTAGAACAGTTCTGAGGTTCCAGGTAAAGTCCATCAGTTTGTTGAAGATGATTTTTTTTCTTTGGAGGGGGGAATGTAGGGCAACGCGGGTTCAGTGACTTGACCAAGGTCACACAGCTAGTAAGTGTTAAGTGTCTAAGGCCAGATTTGAACTCAGGTCTTCCTGACTCCAAGACTGGTGCTCTATTCACTGCACCACCTACCTGCCCCAAGATAATTTTTTAAAGGAAATTAATTATTATTAGAGGGACTGTGGGATATTAACGTGCCACTGGTTGATCATGAGTTGGTCCAGTCTTTCTGGAAAGCAATTTGGAACTATTCCCCCAAAGTCGCTAAACTTTATATATATTTTAATCCAGTGATATTGCTACTAGACCTATTCCCTAAAAAAGATAAAACAAAAAAGAAAAAGACCAAAATGTAAAAAAAATGATAACAGCAGCTCTTTATATAATAGAAAAAATGGGAAATTGATGGGGCCCTCATAAGTTGGGGAATGACCAAACAAATGACTGTAGATGAATTTATTGGATTATTCTTGTGCTACAGGGAATAACAGAAGGTACAGATTCAGATATAGAGTGAAATAGGTAGAAACAGGGTAACAATTTATACTATGAGTACAACATCATAAAGAGAAATAACTTCCAAAGACTTGAGAACTCTGATCAGTTCAATAACCAACCATAAATTCATAGGCTTGAGGCTGGACCATGCTTCTGTAATGGGCTTTGATGCATCCCTGGATCACCTAAGATGGAAGCATCCATGTGGGAGATGCCAGGGACATACTTCTGAGAGAAGACATCCTTCATTGGCCTACCATGGGGTTAGGGGT
Organism: Petaurus breviceps papuanus; assembly: GCF_028583685.1. Lineage (NCBI taxonomy): Eukaryota > Metazoa > Chordata > Mammalia > Diprotodontia > Petauridae > Petaurus > Petaurus breviceps. The sequence continues at coordinate 5,010,018 of NW_027186350.1, forward strand.
AACATCTTCCCTTTGGCTATGTAGCTGGATCTGCTTCCATCTTTAAATCTACTAGACTGAGGTATATTTGCTCTCTTTCTTATGGCATCCAGGGAGGAAGATCAGCTGGCTAAATAAGGGCTACCTTCTCCTTTAGGCCCTGTGTCCCTAAAAAATGGGATTGAGGTTTTGATCTTGTTTTGTTTGCCCTTTCCAGGTCTAGGGGCAGATAATGGAATGTCTGACTTGGGAACCCAAACTGGATGTTGTTTCCAGTCCTATAAGGAAGTCCTGAGAAGCCAGGGTCTCAGGATGCATGCCCAAGGGACTTTGGACTTGGAACTTAGTGGGATTGAAGCTACATAGGAACAGAGCTGAATTGTGAACCTAATCTCCTTTCACTTCCCACCAGATTCAGAGGTAATAGAGGAGAGTTTAGGCCTCTAAAGTGTTGGGAGGATGCAGTTGAATGTTTGTTCTTGCCCCTGGTAGAGACCAGAGACTCCCAACACCATAAAAGTCCTGGAGATCATGAGAAAGTAGTGAAATGTAACACACTTGGTCCTCAGGTAGTGGGAGCCAGAACAATTATTGTGAGACCTCCTATATCTTGACAAAGAGATGGTCAATTAGAAGCATAAAATGAGACATATTATCTCTGGACATGGCTGATAGGTGGATTTGCTTGGTGTGACTAGGTGGAATAGGAGATAAAGGACTGGACTTAGAATTGAGAAGAGCTGAGTTCAGATCCAACCTCAAATGCTGAAGGTACTTGACTTCTGTCTGCTTCAGTTTCTTCTTCCGTTAAATGGGGATAATAATTGCAATTTCCTCTTGATGTTATTGTAAGGATGAACTGAGATGCTATTTGTAAAGTACTATATAAATGCTCTTTTTATTACTATGACAATCCTAATTTTTTTCAAGGAGAAGAGAAGCACTAGTGATAGCAATACTAAAAGAAAGAAGAAAAGAAGGGAAAAAAGAAATAGCAACAAACAGAGAAGAAGAAAGGAAAGCAAAGGAGGGGTGAAGTCAAGATGGTGGAATAGAAACAGGACCTCTGTGAAGCTCTGGCTCTCACCACCTCCAATCCATGTAAAAGGGGACTCTAAACAAACTTTGGAACTACAGAACCCACAAAATGACACAGAGAAGCAAACCTTCTGCTGAGGACATCCCAGCAGGCTGGCAGGAATAGGCCAGTGCAGTGCTCTGGGAGCTGAGCCCAGGCCCATGTGAGCTGGAGGTTTTAGCCCCAGGGTGGGCCTGCCCAGCCGGTAGCTGGAGGGATTCCAGATCACCAGCAGCTGTGACCGTTTCCAGATTTGTCAACACATAGATGCAAAGGACAAAGTGAGACATCAGTGAAGTGTGGACTTTGGGACCCAGTAGTTGGGAGTGTGTTGGCTTTTGCCCCTGGGGTGAGAAGCCGCTGTGCAATCGCCCCCATGTGGCAGCTTCAGCTCCTGGCCTAAAGGTTGTAGGAGGACCAAGTGACCATTCTGAGGGGTAATGGCTCTTGCTTTAACCTGCTTGGATCTGGATTGCGGTCTAGGGTGGAGTACTGGGGTGTGTGACCAGTTTGCCAGAGAGTGTGGAGGCTTCAGAGAGGTGACCCAACTAATACCTCCGGCAGCTGAGAAAAGCCCAGTGTTTGATATGAAGCTCCCCTGTCTGATGGCAGAGTCCTACTGTGGCAAAAAGCCCAAAAGTCAAGTAATTGAGTGGCAACATGACCAGGCAAAGGAAACAAAGTAAACAGAAGAATCCAATATTAGACTCCTATTGTGGGGACAAAAAGGATCAAAGCATGGAACAGGAGGAAAACAGTGAAGTCAGAACTCCTGCACCAAAAGCTTCAAAGGAAAATACAAGCTGGTTATAGGCCATAGAGGACCTTAAGAAGCAGATAAGAGAAGTGGAGGAAAAATTGGGAAGAGAAATAAGAATGGTGCAAGAAAATTACGAAATGAGAGTCAACAAACTGACTGAGGAAAATAACAACTCAAATGGCAAAAGAGTCTCAAAAAGGTAATAAGGAGAAGAATGCCTTAAAAAGTCAAATTTGACAGATGGAAAAAGAATCTCAAAAGCTCACTGAGGAAAATCATTCCTTCAGAATTAGATTGGAGCAAATGGAAGCTAATGACTTTATGAGAAATCAAGATGCTGTTAAACAGATCCAAACAAATGAAAGAATAGAAGGCAATGTGAAATATCTCATGGGAAAACCCACTGACCTGGAAAATAGATGCAGGAGAGATAATTTAAAAATTATTGTACTACCTGAAAGCCATAATCAAAGAAAGAACCTAGAAATCATCCTCCAAGAAATTCTCAAGGAAAACTGCCCTGATGTTTTAGAACCAGAGGGCAAAAAAGATATTGAAAGAATCCACTGATCACCTCCTGGAAAAGATCCCCAAAAGATAACTCCTAGGAATGTGATAGCCAGGTTCCCAAAATTCCCAGATCAAGGAGAGAATATTACGAGCAGCCAGGAAGAAACAATTTGAATATTGTGGAAACACAATCAGGATAACACAGGATCTGGCAGCTTCTGCAATGAGGGATCGAATGGCTTGGAATGTGATATTCCAAAGGTCAAAGGAGCTGGGATTAAAACCAAGAATCACCTACCCAGCAAAACTGAATATTATGTATCAGGGGAAAATTGGATCATTCAGTGGAATAGAGGACTTTCAAGCATTCATGATGAAAAAAAACCAAAGTTGAATAGAAAATTTGACATTCAGATACAAGAAGCAAGAGAAGCATGAGAAGGTACACAGGGAAAAGAAATCATAAGCAACTTATGATAGCTGAATATAATATAATAGTTGAACTATTAACATTCCTACATGGAAAAACAATAATTGTAACTGATGAAACTTTTCTCAGTATGAAAATAGTTGAAGGGAATAGAAATATATATATATATATATATGTATATATATATATTTATATATCAGAGGGTATACGGGCATATGAATACATCTGTGAATGTGTGTATATATGTTTACAGGTATACATAGATAGAGGGCACAGGACCAGTTTAATAGGAAGGGATGATAATTAAAAGGTGAAATTAAGAGGTGAGAGAGGATTATAATGAGAGGAGATGGGGAGAGACAGAACGGGGTAAACTATCTCATATAGAAGAGGCAAGGGAAAATTTGGCTTGGGGAGGGAATGAAATACACACTAAATAGGGTATCTCACCCTACAGGAGAGTAGGGGGAAAGGGGATGAGAGGGAGAATGATGGAAGGGAGGGCAGGCTGGGGAGAGGGAAGTTAGAAGCACCCACTTTTGAAAAGGTATGAGATCAAAGTAGAGAATAGAACAAGTGGGAGGTGGGATAGTAGGGATGGAAATATAGTCAGTCTTTTACAATATATCTATTATGTTAATGTTTTACATTAGCTACACATCTACAACCTAGACTGAACTGCTTATCTTCCCAGTAAGGGTAGGTGACAAGGGAGGAAGGGAATGAATCTATAATTCAAAGTTTTAAAATCAAATGCTTAAAAATATATATACTATTGTTAATATGATTTTACATGTAATTGGGAAATAAGATATACAGGCACTGGGGCATAGAGATCCACCATGCCCTACTGGAAAAGTCAAGGGGGGTATGGCAGAAGATATAGGTGAGAGCAGATTGGAGGAGGGGATATCCTGTGGGACTGCTATTCTGGGGTGGTGGGTAGGGGAAAAACAGGGAGAAAATTTTAACTCAAAATCTGGTGGAAATGAATGATGTAAATCAGAAGTTAATAAAACATTTGAAAAATTAAAAATATATTAAAAAAAAGAAAATATCTGTGGTGGTAAAGGATGCCTGGCTTGATTCATAAACCCAATGTTAAGAGAAAAGAAAGATCTAAGGTCCTTAAAGCCAGGATATGATACAAATTTTAAAATAATAAAACAAAAATTAATATAATAATAAAATTTTAAAATAAAATAATATGATATGAAAAAGGAAAAAAAATGAAATAAAATTCCAGCAACTAACTCCACAGAGAAAAAGGAAGAGATTCTGAAGTCCCAAAACTGACAAAGTAAGTTCAGAGGAGAAATTTCTAGAGTCTTGCCCCTCTTAGTCCATCAGTCAGTCAACTAATTACTATCCAATATTAGAGGTCTTGTAGTGCAAAGAGTACAGGATTAAGTTCAGGTACTATAATGATACTCAGTTTTCTCAACTATAAAATGTGAGTAATAAAACTCAAACTATCTCAAAAAAAAGGAAAGCAAAGAGCCTTAATGAAACATTTAAAATATATAGAACAGAGTAAGGTTTAGAGGGAAAATCAGACAGCCGGGGCAGCTTTTGGAATGAATATGTTGAATTTAGTCTATACTTTAGAAACCTCCTCCAAACTAAAAACAATCCGTATCCAATGAAATTCATGATTTCATACAAAATATTCTCTTTTTTGGGCTTTGTCTATAGAAACATTCAGCTTTGTTGGTGTTTTAAGTTGAGAGTAGCAATGTATTAAAACCAAATAAGTAAAAGCATCCTTCTATCAAAGAAGAAATGAACAATGAGAACTTCAGGTCCAGGGACAGATCGGGGTAATATTTGGGAGCACGGGAGACTTTAAAAGTCCCTCAGATAAATTGAAGAGGTATGTGCTTTGCCTAGGTAGGCTTTCTCCAGGTTCTACATATGGTAGTGCCAACTAGAAAATCTGAAGATCTGGCATTCAGAGATTCATTGGCGATCTCCTTCTGATTGTCCCTGAACACTGAAAATCAGGTGTTTCTCCCCACCTCCCCCTTCCCTTGTGAGAGGAAACAACAGGAAATATTTCCATCCTCCTTGGCTTGCCCCAAGGTTGTAAGTGTTAATAATAGCAATTAGGTCCTACACTAGCACTAATGGAAAGGAGGCCACCAAACAACAGGAGTGGGACTGGAAGATGACGGGCCCTTGATGTTAGTTATTTTATGATGTGTCATGAGTTTCTTGTAATTGGCAGCTGGGGGTGGAATACAGAGCTCACGCTCCCCTGCATGGGTGGATTTGCTTGTTGTTCCAGCCTGTACTTCCCCTGAAGGAGTAGAAGTGCTTTGTAATGTAACAGACCTGGCATAATCATTTGTTTGTAGGAAAAAACAACTGCAGTGATTCCTTGGTGTTTCTACTTCTTAGCTACTGGGCTTTCAATTCACCTGAGACCTGGCAGGGTTGAGGGTGAATCATTTTCTCCTTACTTTTCCCATGTCCTGTTGATGTTTGAGTTAAAGTTCCTGTTCTCAAGCAGGATGGTGGGAAAGAGGCAGTACCGCCTTGGAGGGCAAGTTACAAACATGGCATCATAGAAATAGCACTGATTTGAACTTGAGACCTGGGTTTGGATTCTGCCTCTGATATTTATTAACCATATAATCATGAGCCAGTCATTTAACCCTTCTGAAACTTAGTTTCATCATTTATAAAATGGGTATAATGATACTAATTATGGGGAAAAGGGGGAGAAGTAAAATATGACCCTGAGGTTTTGAGTATGTGTGACTTGAATCCAGTGGCACATGCCCTAGGGGTATGTGTGTCCCAAGGGCCCTGGTCTAGACCTTCTTCTCTTTATTTTGGTGACCACAATCTTTATGATTATATTACTTCCACGATTTAGTATTCATCTCTCCCATACTTCAGCCCATACCACCAGTTGCCTATTAGACATACTTAACTAGGAGACTAAAATCCAACATATCCAAAACAGAACTTAGGACCATTTCCCCAAACCCTTTCCTCTTCTTAACTTCCCTATTTCTCCTGGGAGTATTGCTATTCTTCTAATTACCCATGTTCACAACCTGACTCATACTTGACTTTTCCCTCTCCTTTTTCTCTTCTCGGTTCATCTATTTGCCAAGTCTTTATTGATTCTATTTGAATGACATATTTACTATACACCCTCTTCTTGCCCATCATGGAGACACCATCCTGTTTCATGATCTCACCCCTGTACTATTGTGATAGCGCCTTAACTGATTGCCCTGCATACAGCCTTTCTCCCCTCCAATCTATCCTCCACAAAGATGCAAAATTGGCTTCCCTGATACCCAAGGCTGCCACACTCCTGCTCAGCAAGCTCCAGGGGCTCCTTTTTGCCTCTCAAATAAAACTACAAACTCTTCTGTTTGGCTTTTTAAAACCTTTACAATTCTTCCAGACTATCTTTCCAGGCTTATTGTGACTTAACTCTCCTTCATACATTGTACATTTCATCTGAAATGATTTATTTTCTTTTTCATGTATGGCATTCCATTTCCCATTTCTATGTTTTTGCAGACCATTCCTCATGCCTAGAATTCATTCTTTCTCACTTCTGCATCAAGATATCACTGGCTTTGTTCAAGGATCAATACTGAGGTACCAACTCCTTCAGGAGGCATATCTTGCCCGACCTACTACCCACCCCAAGGTGCTAATATCCTCCACTCAGAAATGGTTTTCTATCTACTTTGCATTTGTCTGTATTTAATTCTCTGTGTATATTAAATTTTCTGCTGACAGAATGTAAGCTTTTTTTCTCTCTTTTTTATTTTTTATTTTACATCATTCATTTCCACAAGATTTTGAGTTACAAATTTTCTCCCCATTTTTCCCCTACCCACCACCCCAAAACAGCGATCCCACTGAATATCAACTCCCCCAATCTGCTCTCTCCCATATTTCTCCCCATCCACCCTCCGACTTTCCAATAGGGCACGGTGGATCTCTATGCCCCAGTTCCTGTATCTTATTTCCCAATTACATGTAAAATAATAATAATTATTATATATATTTTTAAACATTTCATTTTAAAACTTTGAATTCTACATTCTTTCCCTTCCTCCCTCGTCACCCACCCTTACTGTGAAGAAAAGCCATTCAATATAGGTTGTACATGTGTAGCTATGCAAAACATTTCCATAGTGGATATATTGTGAAAGACTGACTATATTTCCCTCCATCTTATCCCACCCCCCACTTGTTCTATTCTCTACTTTGATCTTGTACCTTTTCAAAAGTGGGTGCTTCCAACTTCCCTCCCCCCAGCTTGTCCTCCCTTCCATCATGCCCCATCTCATCCCCTTCCCCCTGCTCTCCTGTAGGGTGAGATACCCTATTTAGTGTGTATGTCATTCCCTCCCTAAGCCAAATTCAATGAGAATAAGGTTGACTCATTCCCTTTCACCTTCCTGTTCTTCCCCTCCATTGTAACCATTTTCCCTTGCCTTTTCTATATGAGATAATTTATCCCATTCTGTCTCTCCCCATCTCCTCTCATTATATTTCTCCCTTACCTCTTAATTTCACCTTTTAAGTATCATCTCTTCATATTAAATTGGTCCTGTGCCTTCTGTCTATGTATACCTGTACACATATATACACACACTCACATATGTATTCATATGCCCATATAACCCCCTATATAGACATATATACATATGTATACATACACACACACACATATATACATTTCTATTCCCTTCAACTGTTCTTATAATGAGAAAAGTTTCATAAGTTACAATTATCAGTTTTCCATGTAGGAATGTAAATAGTTCAACTTTGATAAGTTCCTTATGATTTCTTTTCTTTGTTTACCTTCTCATGATTCTCTTGCTTCTTGTATCTGAATGTCAAATTTTATATTCAACTTTGGTTTTTTCATCATGAATGCTTGAAAGTCCTGTATTCCACTAGATGATCCAATTTTCCCCTGATACATAATATTCAGTTTTGCTGGGTAGGTGATTCTTGGTTTTAATCCCAGCTCCTTTGACCTCTGGAGTATCATATTCTAAGCCCTTTAATCCCTCAGTGTAGAAGCTGCAAGATCCTGTGTTATCCTGATTGCGTTTCCACAATATTCAAATTGTTTCTTCCTGGCTGCTCGTAATATTCTCTCCTTGATCTGGGAATTTTGGGAACCTGGCTATTATATTCCTAGGAGTTTTCTTTTTGGGATCTTTTCCAGGAGGTGATCAGTGGATTCTTTCAACCTCCATTTTGCCCTCTGGTTCTAAAACATCAGGGCAATTTTCCTTGAGAATTTCTTGAAGGATGATTTCTAGGTTCTTTTTTTTCATCATGGCTTTCAGGTAGTACAATAATTTTTAAATTATCTCTCCTGGATCTATTTTCCAGGTCAGTGGTTTTTCCAATGAGATATTTCACATTGCCTTCCATTTTTTCATTTGTTTGAATCTGTTTAATAGTATCTTCTATTTTTCTCATAAATTTCTCACAAATTTTTCTCATAAAATTCTCATAAATTTCATAGATTTCTCATAAAGTCACTAGCTTCCATTTGCTCCAATCTAATTCCGAAGGAATGATTCTCTTCAGTGAGCTTTTGAGATTCTTTTTCCATCTGGCAAATTTGGCTCTTTAAGGCATTCTCCTCCTTATTCCCTTTTGAGCCTCTCTTGACATTTGAGTTAGTCTGTTTTTTAAGGTGTTATTTTCTTCAGTTAGTTTGTTGGCTCTCAAGTCATAATTTTCTTGCAACACTCTCATTTCCCTTCCCAATTTTTCCTCCACTTCTCTTATTTGGTTTTCAAAATCCTTCTTAAGCTCCTCTATGGTCTGTAACCAGATCATATTTTTCTTGAAAGCTTTTGGTGCAGGAGTTCTGACTTTACTGTCTTCCTCCTGTTCCATGCTTTGATCCTTTTTGTCCCCAAAAAAGGAATCCAGAGTTGGACCGCTGTGCTTGCCTTGCTTCCCTCGTTTGCTCATATTGCCATTCAATTACTTGACTTTTGAGCTTTTTGCCACAGTAGAACTCTGCTACCAGAGAGGGGAGCTTTGTCCCAAATTGCTGGGGTTTTCGCAGCTGCTGGAGCTATTAGTTGGGTGCCCTCTCTGAAACCTCCGCATACCCTGCCAAACTGGTCACGCACCCTAAGACTTCCACTCTAGACAGTGATCCAGATCCAAGCAGGTTAAAGCAAGAGTGATCACTTTTACAATGGTTGGTCACCCTACAATCTGCAGGCCAGGAGCTCTGAAACAGGCAGACACGTGGTGGTGGCTGCATGGCCACAGTGCCTCAACCGCTTCTCTCTCCAGGGGGTGAAGGCTGGACTGCACTCCAGAACTCCCAGTTCCCAAAGTCCACACTGCACTGACCTCTCACTTTGTCCTTAGCATCTCTGGGTTGATAATTCTGGAAACCTCCACAGCTGCTGGTGATCTGAAGTCCCTCTAGCCGGCGGCTGGTTTTGCCTGCCCTGAGGTTAAATCCTCTGGTTTACCTAGGGCTGGGCTCAGTTCCCAGAGTGCTGTGCTGGCCCCTTCCTGCCAGCTTGCTGGACTGTCTTCAGTGGGAAATTTGCTTCTCTCTCTCATTTTGTTGGTTCTGTAGCTCCAAAGTTTGTTTAGAGTCATTTTTTACATGAATTAGAGGAGGTGGCAGCTGGAGCCGCTTGGAAGTCCTGTTTCTACTCCACCATCTTGACTCTGCCCCCTCCCAAAATGTAAGCTTCTTGAGAACAAAGATTTTCATTTGAAGGAGAGTTGATAAATTTATGAATTGCTGTACTATGGTGCCTTCTCAGGGAGATCTGTGGTCACACATAAATCAGTCTATCAATGCACCTGAAAAAAAAAACCCAACCTAAACAAATGGATGTAGAATCAGTTTTGACCAAATCATGACCAGCGGACACATTGTTCACTGAGTTGTCCACTGAGTTAGTTTATCAATGAACATGTCTTAGAAAAGATGTGGAGATGTACAAAGGACTCCCCTACAAGTGAACAGGATTAAGACAGCAGATTGCCTTTGAGGAACTGTACAGGACTTCCAATGATCCCAAACTACTCTTTTTTTTTTTAAAGCAATTAGGGTTAAGTAACTTGCTCAAGGTTACACGGCCAGTTATTTCTGGGTGTGGTGCTGAGTATCTGAGCCCGGATTTGATCCAGGTCATCCCGACACTGGAGCCGGTGCTCTTACTCGCTGAGCCACCTGGCCGCCCCTAAGCAATTGGGGTTAAGTAACTTGCTCAAGGTTACACAACCAGGTGTTTCTGGGTGGGTGCTAAGTGTCTGAGACTGGGATTTGATCTCCAGGTCTTCTCAACACTGGAGCCGGTGCTCTTACTAGCTGTGCTACCTGGCCGCCCCCAAACTACTCTTTTCTGTAAAGGACCACTTAAAAATTATTCTCCACAGAATTCCTACTCCATGCTTTATTGTTTGACAATGATAACCCTGGATTCTTGAAGGCTATATTGCTGAAGCAAAAGCCTTGACAATTGCTCCCCTGTTGAAACAACTTGAATATGGCTCTAGAAACAGACTGTCCTGACTGTGAATCCATGCAGCTTAAGTATGGAGATGCTCATCACTGGGCTATTTGGTGATGAATTTTCCTGGCCATAGAAATGAATTTTTAAAACCACATTCTTTAGTCTCTTATGTCCTCCTTTCACCTCTTTAGTGATGGTAAAAGCTTGGCAAAAGAAAAAGGATATAGAGAAATATTGAAAATCTCACAATTTGGAGACTATCAACATTCACTTAACTATTAATTCTTTAATTGAGAGACTCATCCAATGACCAATGAGTGCATACACTACTGGTGAAAATGCATTATATCACTATTATATTTTCTCTATAAATGAAACCAGAAGACAAAAGGGATTTTCATCTAAATAAATGGATCACTCCTGGGTCCTCCTTGGGGACCCAAATGAAATTAGAGTATTTGGCTTTACTGTGTGCTCAAAGGCAAGAATAAACATGATTTCATGGTACACATTCATTTCCCCTTGCAGTGCTCATGATGAACGTAAGCCAAACAGACTTTCTCTATATCCCCAGCACTTAGCGCAGTGCATGGTACTTAATAGAGTTTTAAATGCTTCTTGATTTGGTTTGTCTTGAATTAGGAAGTCCTTCCTATTGAATTGAAATATTCCTAACTTTGCTCTCCAGGGCCAAATTTAATATCTCTTCCATAAGACAGATCTTCAAGTATTTAAATATACCTTTTATTTTTTTCTTTAATGTTTTCCCAGTTAAATATTATCATTTTTCAATCAGTACTAATAATGATGCTGTATTCTATACAGATATAGAGTGGAATGATGAGGTATAACTAACTCTCCATGCTAGTATTAAAAATAATATTTCAAAGGTAAGTAGGTGGCACAGTGGATAGAGTGATGAGCCTGTAGTCAGGAAGACTCCTTTCTATGAATTCAAATCCAGCCTCAGACATTTACTAGCTGTGAGACCCTGGGCAAGTCCTTAACCCTGTTTGCCTCAGTTCCTCATTTGTAAAATGAACTGGAGAAGGCTGCTTTTAATTGAATGAACCTTTGTATTAATTTAGATAGACAACTCTCTAGGACTAAAATCAACCAATCAACATGCAATTACAATATCTCAGGCACTGTGCTCAGTGCTAGGACTGCAAATACAATAAATAAAACAATTCCCGATACAAGTAGCAGAGTAGGTGTCAGTCCGATTTGGTAGAGTGAGTTCTCTCAGAGGGAGTTCCCCAAACTAATGAAATCATAGCCCTAGGAAAACCACCACCACCACAACAATAGTCACCACCACCACTGCAACAAACCCTTTATTACAGAAGGTAGAGGAATAGCTAGAGTAGATTCTAATTCAATTCAATTCAGCAAACATTTATCAAGCACCTACTAAGCCCATTTAATCAGTCAATAAACATTTATTAAGCACCTACTATGTACCAGAAACTGTGCTAAGTCCTGAGAATATGAAAAAAGGAAAAAGATAGTCTGTGCCCTCAAGGACCTCACAATCTAATGGGATAGATGACAAGTAGCACTATGCTAGTTGCTGATGAAAATACATGCTTTAAAGAAGATGTGGCCCCTATCTTCATGCAGCTTAAATTCTATGTAGAGGGTAATATAAACACACACACACAAAACTATGAAATACAATATATTAATACTAAAATAAATTGGAAAGGTGTAAAACAAAGTACTGTATGGAGTAGAGGTGGGGATCTATCACTGAGAGGATCAGGGGAGAGTGCAAGAGGAATCCCTGGAGTTGGACTTTTCAAGATGGATAGGTATTTAACGGGGAGGGAGGGAGGATAGGGTACATCATTCTAAGAGATCAAGAGTTCAATGAGTTTTGCAGACATTCAGAGGGCAGAGTGAAGTCCATTTGTCTTTTAGTACTCATGTTTGAGAGCAGCTGGGTAGTGCAGTGGTTAAAGTGTTGGCCCTGCCCTCAAGAGGACCTGAGTTCCAATCTGACTTCAGATATTTCTTAGTTGTGTGACCTTGCACAAATCACTTATTCTTTTTGCCTTAGTTTCCTCATCTGTAAAATGAGTTGGAGAAGGAAATGGCACACCACTACAGTATCTTTGCCAAGTAAACCCTAAATCAGGTCACAGAGAGTGGAACGTGACTGAAATGACCCATATATGAGTTTAAGTGAGAATTTAAATTCAACCTTAGTAAAAGTCAACATATGTTTATGAACAATATGATTCTGAAGAAAGTAAGGAAAGAAACTATAAGAAAAAGATAAAGCACTGAATTTCAATAGTTGAGATGGGCTCCCTGGGAAAGAATTTTTAAAAAGGAAAAGAAGTCTAACAGAATTGAATGTTTCATAAGAAAACAATAATGTACTAATAGTACAAGCAAACACCAACTTGATGCATGAGAAAGATGAGAAATATAGAAAGAAATTGAGTTGATTGAGCCAAGAAAGCTGTTTAAAAAGTTTAAATGCAAATGTGAATGACATAAATGGAAACTGGCCAAGTTAGCAAAAGGAAAAACATCAGGAATATGAGGAGAGAAAAACCAATAAGACTAAAACAGGAATGAAGTACAACTGGGAAAAGAAAGAAGCAGAAATGGAAAAAAAATTCTTTAAATGAAGAGGCATTAGAGAAGGCAAAATGAAGCACTGACCTTTTATTAAACAGAAAGGGGAACTTAATAAAAGATAACAGCAAATTATAATAACTCACATTTCTGTAATACTTCAAGTTTACAAAGTACTTTCCCCACCACCATTCCATGAGAAAGGTAGGGGAAGTATTTAACGAACATTTTACACAATACATAATCGACGCTTAGCCATGGTCACATAGCCTCTAAGTGGTTCACCCAAAGTCACTTGGGGGATTTAAACGTGAGTCTTCAGACTCCGAGATCAGTACTGTTTCCTCACCTGTTAAATGGGGATAGCAATACCCACAATATTAGAAAGACTGTCTTCTGTAATGACTAGAGAGCCAATCTGTCAGGAAGATCTGTATTCAAAAGTTCAGCTTTCCATGAATACTGGCTATGTAACCCTGGGCAACTTATTGAAGCTCTCAGGACCTAAGCCAACTCTTGAAGACTATAAATTACAGATCAGCTGCTGATTTTCATCAGGAGTTCCCCAAAAGAATGCCTTGTAATACTCTGCCTCACAGGGTTTTGTTAAGACCAAGTGAGATCAGTCAACAGTCAGTCAACAAGTATTTATTAAGCCATGACTATGTGCCAGACTCTGTGCTGGTGATACAAAGAAAGGCACTCACATTCTATTTGAAGAAAGAAGATGCCAATGGCTTTTACATACGAAATGTACATGGAGGAGATGAAAGGTAATCTCAGAGGGAAGGTACCAGTAACATGAGGGAGATGGGGAAATGGGAAGGGAAGGAAAGGCTCCTGCTGAAGATAACATTTGACCTGAGTCTTGAAGGAAACCAGAGAAACCAGCTTTGAAATGAGGAGGAAGAAAGGGGATAAAATGTCCTATGTGAAGCACCATAGGAAGACTGGCTCTGCTCAATTGTAGCTTATATGAAGGAGAGTCAAACATAAGAAGAATAGAACTAGGGGTAGCTAGGTGGTACGGTGAATAGAGCACTAGCCCCGCAGTCAGGAAGACCTGAGTTCAAATTCAGCCTCAGACACTTAATACTTACTAGCTATGTGACCTGGGCAAGTCACTTAGCCCCAATTGCCCAGCCTTTTCCCTTCCAAAAAAAAAAAAAAAAAGGAAGAAGAAGACTAGAACTATAGAAAGGGTCAAGGCTGTGAAGGGATTTAAATGCCGAACAGCTCCCATGGAAAAACTGTTAACTCTCTGTGTGCACCTCATTTAATAAAGTCATGTTCCTTCTCTTGGCCTCAGTTTCCTCATCTCTAAAGTCAGAGGGTAGGAGAGATGGTCTTTAAAGGTCCCTGGCAGCTCTGCCATTTGGTAAGTTTATTACATCTTATATTTTAAGACACATAAGGAAGGAACTGCAGTTGTGTCAGATACACTATCATTCTTGAAAACTGAAAGATGGCAGAACCAACAGAAAGTGTGGAAAAAGACAAAGTTAAAGTCTTCCTACTATTAAAAGAAAAGGATGACCTGAAATTCATAAAAACCCTTCAGCCCAACTTTGATAGATATATGGTAATAAACCAGTAAAACAAGCAAATTAATTAACTTGTGATATCCAATTTTGAATGTTTTATTGTTTGTTTTTGCATTTATATTATCACAGTCATCATGCATATTTTCCTGGATTTGCTTAACTCAAGTCAGGCACTCAACAAAGATTCGTTAACACTAACTCTGTGCTAGACATTGTGCTAAGTGCTAAGGGTACAAATATGTGGAATAAGACAGTCCTTAACTTCAAGGAGCTTACATTCTAATAGGAGAAGACAACAAATAAAAAAGGGACTGTAAAAAGGAGGGGGGGGGAGGAAGTAACCTATGGGGCCATGGTGGTTAAGTCTGGAGAATAGGAAGTGGCTAGTCTGGTCTTTTCTTCAAAATGGAGGGTTCCTGTGAATAGAACCCTGGAGTCAGGAGGACCTGAGTTCAAATCCAGCCTCAGACACTTGACACACTTATTAGCCTTGTGACCTTGGGCAAGTCACTTAACCCCAATTACTCTGCCTTCCCCCCTCCAAAAAGACCAAAAAAAAATGGAGGGTTCCTTCACTTTTCAGCAGTTCATGTCAGTCTGTCTATGCTTCTCTGTATTCATAGTTTCTTATAACTTAGTGATATTCCATGATATTTGTGTAATTTACTTATTTAACCATTCTTCCATCAATGATTTTCTACTTTTATAGTTAATTTTTGAAATAAAAGCTTATTTTCCCATGAGATTCTTCAAGCTTTGCCAGTTTCATTCAGAGCCATAGAGGTGTCTTCAATTTACTTACTGTGCCTTTAAATTACTCATATTAAAAATCTGTTTGATGGTCTACTTTGTTAGTATATTTTCCTTTTTATTGTGAACCTAATTATCATCAACAAACAAATATTTCAATATACAAAAAGATTGCATAAAATGGATTTTAATGTATATTCCTAAGGAAATATATATATACATATATATATATTAAATTGAACAAAATAGTAACAACTTTTCTCAGTTTATGGCCCATCTGTACTTCTTTCTGTTTTCTTCTGTTCATTTAAAAATATCTTATTAATGCTCTTTTTAAAATTATGCATTAATCAATACTCACTAGCCAACCACCCACTCCAAAATAGAAGTGTTCCCTTCTAACAAATATGGATAGCCTTGTAAAACAAATCAACACGACAGTTATGTGTGAGGCATATCTCATTCAATATTTCTAGTGCACCACTTTTCTGCCAAAAGGTACGTACCATTATCAGTCTTCTGATATCAATATTGTTCACTGTTTTGATCAGCATTCTTCAGTTCTGTCTTTCAAAATCATTTTCCATCACATTTTATTTGTTCTCATGCAAGTTATCTTGATTCTTTTCATTTTGCTCAACATCAATTGTTGTTAATATTTCTCATCTTACAATGCTTGAAGTTTAAATCAAAACGATTATTTTTTTGCAATCTGTGTGTCAGATCTTGACCAGCTTCTATGACATATAAGGTTGAATCTTGGAAGCCTCTCTAAAAAAAGACAATGTCTCATTTTGCCCTTACACAGGAAAATCCTTGGAACGTTAGTACCTGGCTAGGTTTCTTAAAAACACCTCCTACTAGCATCAGGATAGTAAGGCGATCCTTGTTGTTGTTTGTCCTTCATTTTCGAAGAGGACCGATGACATCATGGGGTGATATCTTGACTCCTGCATGAATTGTATTTAAGTGAAGTAGAGTTGCACAAAATTGTCAGCCTCACTGGAAGTGAGGAAGTCCAATGACTTCCAGAGTCATTGGAGTCCAGCGGCAGGACAAATGTTAAGATAACTGGTGATGACCCAGGATGCAGTGGATGACCTTGGAATCTTTTATGTCTGAACAAGCTCTAAGTACTGCATAGCACCACCTTCATGGCCATTGGAACAAATTGTTCTCATCTGCCCATTCCACTTCCGGGGTGGAGGGAAGAGGGAAAGAGGTTTCATGTGTGTGGGGCAAACACCCTCGCCTCCTAACTCATGTGTTATACCCCTAACTCACTGAAAGGTTTGAAGCCTGGTTTAGCCCATCTGCCTGAAATAGTTTTACTGGAGTGTGGCTGCTGAACGTGCTACAGCTTCTTGGAACTACGAGTGAGAGTTGGGTGACAGGTAGACACCAAAGTTTGGATATGCAGCCCTGAAAAGGGCTTGGCAAGCCTTCATATCTGAGGTACTAATACTCCTTGAACACCCCATATATAGGTGATCCCATGACATTAATCAAAGAACAGATTTAAGGCAGCACCAAATACAGAAATAACAACTTGTATCCAAGCCCTTAACCAAGCAATCGGGAAATATTCATTTCACTTCCAAGAAGTTTGTGTCACAAATGAACTAGTGAAGTCCTTGAATCTTGAGAGTAATCACAAGACCATGTCTGGTTCTTCTCCTCAGCCTCTGGAGGATGGATGATTCTTTGCTGGGCTTGCCCTAGATCCCTTGCAGTTATTCCTCATATTCCCTTATGTGATCAGAATCTATTGCTACACCCCCTCTACCTCTGATCTGCAATCCCAAATCCTGTTCTTCATCCACATGGTGACTTCCAATCTCTCAGCTCCTGAACGCTCTCCCAAGCTGTTACACCTGTACTAGCTATACTTTTCTCCTTTACTCATTTTGACCCTTTAGCGAAACAGTTCAACTCTACATTGTTCTCTTCTCTTGAGTCCCTTGTCATTTTATATTGCTGATTTCACCCTCTCAAGCCTCAGCCTAAGATCACTCTGTTGCCTTCATTCCTACACAGGTGCTATTTAACAAAGCTGGAGAAAATCTGTTGAGATTTTCTCCAGAAAAGCTGGGGAAACTGTGTTGATTGGATCTGTTAAATTTGTTAAATAACCTCAGTTGGGTCCTCATTGTTGCAAGGCAATCCTTCTATATTTCCCTAATTAATTCACTATCCTGCTCACCTCATCAGCTCTTCTAAAACTTTTCATCCTTTCTCAAACCTCCCATGGCTTCCTCTCCCTTATCCTATTAGCTAACCTTGCCTCATATTTTAATGAAATATCAAGGCCATGGTTAACTTCCTCTTGCCCTTTCCTCATCTCATATCATCCAGTTGTCTTCTGCTATTATCTACTCCTTCAAACCTGTCTCACATGATCATGTGCCCTTTCCCTTCTTCAAGATAAACTCCTCTATAAATACAAATGACCCCATTTCATCCAACTGTTTCCATCATCCCTACTCTCTCACTAATCTTCAATCTCTCCCTGTCTAATGGATGCTTCCATACTACCTACAAAAATTCCCGTGTCTTCCCTATCCTCAAAAAAACCCTCCCTTTATCCATTCATTGAGGAAGGGAAGGGGAGGGGAGGTGGGGGAAAGGATTTTTGGAGCTAAATTCCTTAAGAAGGTCTTCAATAATAGGTACCTCCATTTCCTTTCCTCTCATTTTCTCCTCTATAGTCTGATTTCCCATCTCATCATTCAACCAAAATTTCTCTCCAAAGTTACTAATGAAATTGAATTAAAGTGGCTAGAGATATCACATGGAAAAGAAACATGCACCCAATGCAGAGAAAATGTGAAGTAGGCCAGATAACAACCAAACTGAGGAAACTACTACCTTGACTATTAATGACTTACTGGAATACATGAATCAGTCAGTTAATTAATAAACATTTACTAATCATTTACTATATGCCAGGCAAAACCACCTTAAGCCTAGTGTCAGTGTGTAACACAAAGAGTTTGTTTAGATTGGCAAAAACCTACACTTGTGTAAGTATGAGACAGCTAATCAAATCCTTAACGACCTGGCCGAGGTTATCATTATTACATTTAGCTTCACAGAAGTTTCAGTCTAGATGGATGCTTTTCAATCTTGTACTTCTGGTTTCTCCCAGTCATATATCCATAGGTGAGACCATTTAGATACTATTCTTCAGAAAATAATGAGTCAATAAAGTGCCAGAATGATGTTCTCTGCCAATGCCATCTTTTTTCCCTCCTAAAAGCTTCTTCTTAGGAAGCATGGATCTAAATATGGATTGCTCACTGATTACACTATTCTGTTACTACTATGAAGAAGCTGGACTGGTATTAATCACGGAACCCGAGGATGATTGGTTGGACCTGGATTTTGCAGGGTTGCAGTATTATCATACTTGTTTCTTGACACCTAAGACTTCTCTGGGAAGCTACAAATGTACTTTGTAGGAATAATTTGTAAGGGTAGTCCTTCTCACTCAGTTTAATTGGAAAAGGATGCCATGATCACAGGGAGCAAAAATGGCTTGCTATGAAAGAGTATGTTTTCAAAATAGGATAGTGAATAGTAGGAATGGAGTAACATTGTGTTGTTAGAGTATCAACAGAATACTATAAACCTCATTCTCATTTTCAAATGGTTACCAGATCAGAAGAATGCTGTTGATATAATTTACAAAAAAAATTTTTTTAAAGCAAACTATTGACTAAAGGCATACAGGCTTTTTATAATGACTTGGCTTGATAGCGATAATTTCTCTCCCCTGACCCTTAATCATGTAACTTATTACATCCTTGGCTTTTTTCTCCAGTTTCAGCTCATTGTGACCTTTATCACTTCTGACATTATTCTTACGTGTATCATACTATACTTCTATATTTGTTTTTTATTACCCGTCCTTGTTTCAACCTTATAACCTGGGTCTCAAACTTGTGCATCAACATAAGACTTTCCTTATTGTTGGAGAGAGTGATTACTCATCACTCCTGACTTTCATTACAGGTAGAGTTCCAGTCTATTTCTTTCTCTTGCTCTTCAGGTGAGTCTCCATGAAGAGACCTTAGGAACATATATATTCTCTCTTGAAGTTGGAAGCTTTAAGAAAAATCTAAATTGGTTGATGAATTCCATATTCATCTACATTGGCCTCTTTAAAAAATTCTCCTTTTCCTCCTTCATCTCAATTGTTTTTCTTTGTGTCTTCAATTTTTTTTTAAGTTTCTTATCCATCTTGGACTAATTTCTTCTGTAGAATTTTAAGATATGGGATCCTACTACCTATCGCTTTTTTGGGAACCCCTTGAAATTGGCTTTCCTGAAATCTAGGGTACTTGTTAGAATATGCCTGGGTTTCCTGTCCTCTTTTGAACTCTAATATGGTGTTCCCATCACTTACCCTCCAATTCTTCCTGACTAGCGAGTCAAATACAGAATAGCAGTTCTCATTACTTCCCCTACTTTTTAAAGGATGAAATTATGATAAAGTCAAGCCAAGAAATACAATACTGTTTCTGTTTCTATCTCTACTCATTTTCATCCAAATGTTTTCTACTATGATTTCTCACTCTGATTCCTGAATTTCCTTGTATATCTTTGTTTCAAAACACAGCATTACTTCATCTCTACTATCCATTATCTTATTTTGAATAAGCATAACTTATCAGAGCAATATTCCAATTATGGGTCCCAACTCATCAAATCTCATTGATATCTATGAGGTAAAAATTTACCTTATTACTATAGGATCACCATTTCAGGTTGCTCATTTACCTGTATTTTGTGAATTTGTATGTATTCATCTGAATGCATTTTGCTTTATTTTATTTTACTTTTTTTTTTTTACTGTATCCTTTCTTGTATTTTTTTTTCTCCTGTGGATTTCTGGCTGCTTCTGGTCATTTCATTCTTCTTCCTATATTGTTGCTACTTTTTATGGTACCTGGATTAGATACACACTGATAATTTTCCCCTCCTCTTCCTTTTCAATAAAAAAAACTTTTAATGTGGTTAGCAAAACTACTGGCAAATATATTTTCACCACACTTAGGTGTGTTTCAAAAAGGAAGATTTTTTAAGAGGGTGTGAAGGGATCTAGAGATTAACTAAGTCAATCCTTTTCTAGAGGGTCCAGAGGTTGTTATTTGCATAAGTTTGCACAATAAGCAGTAAAGAGCAGAGGTGGTATGTGAGTCCTGGTGATCTACACCAAATCCAATGTTCTTTTCACCCTACCATACTTACTTTACATACTTACCACCCTACCTACTCTCAGGTTTGAACTGCTTGGAGGCATTTTCATAAGAGCAGTGACTTGGGGAGCAGTGTGGGGAGGAGAGTGTTATTAACCAAGAGGAACGTTAAAAGCAATTTTTGTAAGCTTCTTAATTTGAGGGATTTTGGTAACTAATTTTCCTTATTTTATTCACTTTCAATGCCTGTGGCTCTGTTCAAGGTAAAGGGAACTAAGGGAAAACTGATTAGACCTGAAAGAAAAAGCTTTCCTTTTGTAGAATTCATGCTGCCAACCTTTTTTGTTTCTTATCAGGAACAGAAAAATCAGCAGTGGGCCAAGTGAAATAACATAATTTTCTCAAGATGGATGCTGTCCTTGAGCCCTACACCAAAAATACCTGAACAGTAACCAGAAACCATTGCAAATGTCTCCTTTGGTGGAGGAGCAAAAGAGTGCAAAGAGTTGGCAAGAAATAGCAATGACATTTCCCCTTAGGTTACTTTCAGCTAAAATTGCAATAGCTAGTTTGTTCAGTCATTTTTTTAGTCATGTCCGACTCTCGGTGACTCCATTTGGTATTTTCTTGGCAAAAGTAATTTCCTTCTCCAGCTCATTTCACAGATGAGGAAATTGAGGTGAACAGGGTTAAATGATTTACCTGAGGTCACACAGCTAGTAAGTGTTTGAAATTAGATTTGAACTCAGAAAGATGAGTCTTCCTGACTCTAGACATGGCACTCTATACATTGTACCACCTAGCTGCCCCAACTAGTATACTCCCATCCCCCAAATGTGACCTAAATTAAAGCAGTTATTTGCAGCCAATTCTTAGCAAGAAATTTGTAATTCAGGTTCAATTGATGGCAAATTATTATTTCCCTTGAAGCTTAAGTGACCTTGATGACCTTTATGAAATTTTCTTATATAATCAAGTTATTTCTGAAAACCCATAGAATGTCTTAGGAGCAGGAGACTGCAGTTTCATCAGATCCTGCCAACTGGTTTGGTGTTCATCTGGTGTATGCTTTCGGTCATGTGACTAATGTGACTCAAGTCCTGTTTGGTCTATGCATGCTTGGTTATAGGAAACAGAGGAAAGAGGCTTAGGGTCTGCAGGAGCTTTCTGGGAGGACTGTCTTTTAAGGCTATTCCTTAAGATCCCTTCCAACTCTGGTTTACCTGGTTTCCTGCAAACCTTTTCAAATCAATAAAACCAAATTTAGAGAGTTGCAAGTACATCTCATTTATCCAATCCACCCCTCCCTCTGTCTCAAAGTAGGATCACACTCAATTTATAATAGTAAAATAATTGTGATTTTAAGATTTTAAATTCCATTACATCCTCTAGTAACTCATTTCAATATTTAGTGAACCTATCAGCTTTATTTTCTTTTATTTAATCTGAATTCAGATCTATGTGTTTCAGTTATTTAATTTTGCTCTTCTCATAAACTCTAATGTTCCACAGCAATTGAGAAAAAAAATGTCAGCGATATTAAAGCTGCTAAATTTGTTCCATTTTTGTGTGTTGCTACATTCCAGGATGCCTTTTTCCTTCTTCTCTACCAGTCCACAACACTTCTGTCCCTCAAAATATTGTTCGAAATTCCCTTGCTTTATGAACTTTTTCCCTAATGTCTCCCTTCCCCAGTCCCCCACATAGATGAATTCTTTTTTTTTTTTCTTGGAGGGGAGAGGCAGGGCAATTGGGGTTAAGTGATTTGCCCAAGGTCACATGGCTAGTAAGTGTTAAGTGTCTGAGGCTGCATTTGAACTCAGGTCCTTCTGACTCCAGGGCTGGTGCTCTATTCACTGTGCCACCTAGCCACCCCATAAATGAATTCTTTACCTGTGTCTAATGAGGAAATTCACCTACTGAGTTTGCACTATATAGATTAACTTTTAAAAGCATTTTCAAAGCAATCATTTGAAAGTATTTTCCATATGAATGTGACATCACTTCTGAGCTACTCCCCAACTTGCTCTTGTACTTGAGGGTTGGGTCCCTAGGAGGCAGCTCTAATTTGATGAGGTAGAACTCCACACTTCATAAAAGCTAACAGGATTTAGACTTCTTTTTTGCTTTATTCTCCCCCCCCCCCCAACAAATTAAAACCTCTTATTTCTGCTACCAGCCTCCTTCTATGATTATATCAATTGATTTGGCAGTTGGGGAATCAATATCCTACTCCCACACTAAACATCAATATTCATTAATAATATTGTTATATAATTTTCTTTCTCTGTTTTAACCCTCCCAGGTTTAAGTATTTAGAACATATTTGTCTCATAAAAGGATCTTGACAAAAATGTATTTTTTAGCAACGACTGAGAATTAGTCTTTAAATGCTTGCTATAATTTAACTGTAAATCTATTTAGACCATTCCTTTTCTAGCATCCTGACCCCTGCCCCCACCCCCAAATTATGACTTCTTCAACTTCACTTCCTGAAGTTGGATTCTTTAAGGTCTCAACACCATGTTCTATTAATATAGCTATTTCATTAAAAAAAAATAATTATACATTTCTGTAAAATTCCTGGTTATGTGATCATAAAACTATGATTGGTTCTATTAACTTATTTCCTTCTTATGAATTTTTTATTTTTATTAGCTTCATTTTTTATTTTGATAACTTATTTCTCTTTTTTTGGATCATGTTAGCTAAAGTTTTATGAATTCATTAGGCTTTTCAAAACAGCAGCTTTTAGTTTTTCATCATTTCTCGAATCTTTTGTTTTTTTCAGTAGCTTATTTCTCCTCTCTATTTAGTTTAATAATTTGTTGATGCTCTAGTTTTAAAAATTTACATACTAAGCTCATTAATCTGTGCTTTTCCTATCTTGGGAATGCATGTTTTTTTTTTAAATAAGCACAATATTTTCATCCAAGGACTGCATTTAAAACTCCAGAAAATTTGATATATTTTCTTCTTATTATTTTCTTTCACATAGTTGCTGTTTCTGTAACTTGTTCTTTGACCCACTACTTGTTGAGAATGTTATTATCAAGTCTCCCCTTAGATTGACATCTTTTTCTCATGTTCTGCATGTTCCTTGTTATTTTATTAGATTATGACCTAGATAAAGGGGTAGATGGCATGGTTACAGCTCTTGCAGATGACTCAAAGCTGGGAGGGATAGGTAACATTGGATGACAGGTTAATTTATTGAACTTTACTGATTGTAATGTGGTGTTCTTGTCTTTTTCCACTACTCTCTTCCCCTTGCTTTCACTCCCCCTTACATTTCCTCCCTTCCCTTTGATTTTCCTTTCTGCTTTCTCAGTCCTTCTCTGCACAACTCCA
Source organism: Petaurus breviceps papuanus (assembly GCF_028583685.1). Lineage (NCBI taxonomy): Eukaryota > Metazoa > Chordata > Mammalia > Diprotodontia > Petauridae > Petaurus > Petaurus breviceps. The sequence goes on from NW_027186350.1 coordinate 5,033,706, forward strand.
GAGAAATCACAATAGCACTTACTGTAAATGCAGAATAGAAATACCTTTATCAGAACTTATTTGCACAGTTTGATAACCTGGGAGGGTAGAGAGATATTATTGCTACTCAAATAAATTCCTTTCTTCTTTAAACACTCAATTTGAATCATAACCTCTTTGTCATATTCTATTGAGGTCAATCTGTTCATAAAACAGCAGATGGAATTACGAGGCAATTTCATTTGATAGTATATATTTTCTGAATTGATTCAGGTCTGACTGGGCAAGAATTACTCTTGAACAAAGTATCAGATAATCAAAGTGCCATGCTGCATGTGGAAACCTGGAGAATGTTGATGGTGAAAACAATTTACAGAGGGTGGGACCTTCTTATTTATGAGGCGTGGGAGTAAATAAAGAACATAAACAGCACAAAGGTAGGTGTAGAAGCTAAATTCCTTTTAGACTTGATTTAATTGTGATATTAGCTATAGCTTAGGTCAACTCGTTGCTTCTGGAATAGGACTTCCTTTAAACAGGATTAGCAGCAGTGAAGCCTTCTATGTGTGTTGGTGCCAACATCAGTGATGGTTCCTTCAAAGGATCAACCACAAAGCAAGAATGACTTAGAAATGTCTTTAAATCCAGTCTCCATTGAATCTTTGGTCCTTTAGTATGTTTGGACAGCCTTATTTTCTAGCTATTGGGTTGAGTCTCCTTCTCCCCCCTGCCCCTCTGCAACCCACACCTCCCCACCCCCTTCTTTGATTCCTTTGGGTAGGGCCTCTGTGTCAAAGCTCTGGGAGAATACAGACAAAAGTTGAACAAGATGGGGAAGCCTGGATGGCTTGAAATCTACATTGTTGGAGAGATTACAGAACTGATGAGATCACGGCTCCAACTGAGTATTTGAATAGGATCCCTTTGATTTTTTTTTTTAATAATCAGTTTTCCCTTATTTTCAGCATCTGCCAAATCATTCACAGAAGATTTTTCCTCTTTTTCTTATTCCAGTTTTATCAAAACAAACCCCAAAACAACCTTCCCCACCCTCCATTAAAAGAATGAATTGTTTGTTAAACTCTGGACCTCTTGCTTTCTAAGTTCACACCCACTGGTCCTCTCTCTCTAAAGTTTATGAAAATTCCATCCTGCAGGATTTGTGTCTCCAATCATAAATCTGTGGGTCAAATTAGGATTTATAAGCTTGGGCAATCTTATCCTTTCTTTCTTTCTCATTACTTCCTCCTTTCTTTACCTACATCTATCCTTCCTTCCTTCCTTCCTTCCTTCCTTCCTTCCTTCCTTCCTTCCTTCCTTCCTTCC
>NW_027186350.1:5035020-5046866 GCF_028583685.1 Petaurus breviceps papuanus
TCCTTCCTTCCTTCCTTCCTTCCTTCCTTCCTTCCTTCCTTCCTTCCAACAGAATTGGAGAATTTCAGTGGGAAGGGACCTCAAATGTCTTCTAGTCTGGTTGACCTTTACCAAAAGAATGTCAGCATAAATCTTTGGACCAACACCCCCAACAAGTAGTTATACTGCCTCTCCTTAAAGTTCTCCAGTGACAGGGAATTCACAAATTTTCTGGAGTTGATCCTTCCATGTTTGCATAGCTATTGCTGTTAGGAAGTTTTTCCTTATGTTAAGCTAAAATTTGTCTGAAACAGCTTTCACCTACTGGTCTCAGTTTTCCACTCTGGGCCAAACAATTCATGTCTGATGCCTTTTTCATATGGCAGTTATCATTTCCTCTTTAAATCTTCTCTTCTCTAGAGTAAACAGCCCAGATTGTTTTGACTGCTCTTCATATGCTATAGCTTCATAGCTAGCTATAACTTTTCTTCCATGTTTTGTCAGGCTTTGTAACAGAGCAGAAGTTGATATGTACTGAGACTTCTTGTCAATCTAATACATACATTGCTTCTGCTCTGCACAGGGACCTACACAGTGACAGTGACTCTGGAAGTACTGAGTTTAGAGTGGAACTATTCAGAGCAGTTGATTTTCCCTTCACACTGAAAATCAGTCAACCAATATTCATTCATTCATTCACCCATTTACTTATTTGCTTATTGCTTATTTATTTATTTTCCTGACCCCATGGGCCAACTATCCATGGGGTTTTCTTGGCAAAGATACTGGAATGATTTGCCATTTCCTTCTCCAGTTTTATGCAGGCAGGGGTTAAGTGACTTGCCCAAAGTCACACAGTCAGTAAGTATCTAAGTCAACCAGTATTTATTAAGAACCTACTACATGCCAGACATTTTACTAGGTGCCAGGAAGCATAAATTCTATTGGGGAAGACAACGCACATATACATTTAAACAAAATACACACAAACTAAAGAAAAGGTAATTTTGGTAGGGAGGAAAGGAGCTAGCAGCTGGTGGGATCAGGAAAAGTCTCATATGGAAGGAAATGTGTAAATTGAACTTTGAAGCAAAGTAGGGATTGTAGTATAGCCTGTTGTAAGGCACAAAGATTTCAGGTGGACTTTTGTGTGTGATGGACTGTTGGACTGTCCCACAAAGTGTGTAAAGGAGAGTGCATTAGTATAAGCCTAGAGAGGTAGCTGGAAGCCAGGTTGTGAAGGACTTTACAAGTCAATCAATCAATAAACATTTATTGAGCACCTACTATGTGCCAAGCAGAGGAGTTTATATTGTGTCCTACAGGTGATATCTCTCTCTCTCTCTCTCTGTTTCTACCTCCCTCTGTCTGTCTGTCTCTTCCTCTCTCTCTCTCTCTTTCCCTCTCTCTCTCTGTTTCTCTCTTTCTCTGTCTCTCCCTCTGTCTCTGTCTGTCTGTCTCTCTGCATATTTATGTATATGTTTATTGCTAGATGTAAATAAATATAGATCTAGAAATATGGATATAGCTCGCCATTGAGAGTCTATCATCAGTTAATTAAGCATTTATTAAAAACTTACTAAGCACATATGTCTATGTATGAGTGCATATATGCACATATGTATGTGTGTGTATCTTATTTTGTATCCTGTTTGTGTACAGCTTGCATGTTGTTTCCCACTCCCATTAAACTGTGAGCTCCTTGAGTGCAGGGACTGTCTTTTTACCTTTGTATCTCTGGGACTTAGCACAGTGTGCAGCACATACTTAATAGAGGCTTGTTGACTCACTGATGCTAGACCCTCAATGGTTAGCTATGTCTGTATTTTGATTATAGGACTGAGGACTCCTGGTTTAGCTGGATGGTCATTTCTAAAAAGTTATTCAGAATGAAATAGTTATGCAAATGTGATTCCCTTAAAGCTAGAGATGGGCCTTTTATCAACATCTTCCCCTCTTCCCCACTGGGTGATGACAGCTATTGCCAATACAAATTAATATATAAGTATGCATGTATGAAATATGTGTGTATGTATAGATCACATTACATTGTTATCTATACATATATGTATATATTTATTTACACATACATATATAATATATACATATATAAGAAATTAGCATTAAGGTAGGTTGGAAAAGGTTCTTGTGGAAGGTAAGATTTGGAGACTTCAGGGAAACAAAGAAAACCAGAAGGCAGAGATGAGGAGGGAGAGAATTCCAGGCATGTAAAATAGCCAATGAAAATGTTCAGATTCTAGAGATGGTGTGTCTCAGAGCAAAGAGCTGCAAAGTCAGTGACACTGGATTTCAGAGTCCATTTATGGAATAAGGTATAAGAAGATTGGAAAGGTAGTAGGTGACCAGGTCATGAGGGGTTTGAACACCAAACCAAGTATTTTGATTTTGTTCTTGGACGTGATAGGGAGCCACTGGAATTTATTGTATGGGGGTGGGGAACACAACATGGTTAGATCTGTGCTTTTGATAGCAGAGTGGAGGAAGACACTTGTGGCAGCTGTATTGGGATGAGACTTGGAGCAGGGAGACCAACCAGAAAACTATTGCAATAGTCTAGGAGTGAGATGATGAAGACCTGTGCTGGAGGGGTTGTAGTAACAGAGGAAAGAAGAGAGCTTGTATGAGATATTAAAAAGATAAAATTGAAAGGACTTGGTAACATATGGGATCTGGGGAGTAAGAGAGAGTGAAGAATTGAGGATGACACCCAGGATATGAGCCCAGGTGACTGAGAAATTGATGGTGCCTTCCACAGTAACAGGACAGTTAGGAAGAAAGGAGTGTTTGGGAGGGTGGGAGTAATGAGTCCAATTTTGACGTGTTGATTTTAAGATGTCTATGGGTCAAGTTTTACATATTCAGTAGGAAATTGGAGATGTGAAACTGGACATCAGGAGAGAGAGTTGGCTTGAATAAGTAGATTTGAGAAGCATCTATAAAGAGATGATAATTAAATCCATGGGTGCTGATGACAAGAGAAGAAGTCTTAAGACAGAGCCTGGGAGGAGGGGATACCTATAGTTAGTGAGCATGATCTCAATGGAAATATAGCAAAGGAAATGGAGAAGGAATGGTTAGATTGGTAGGAGGAAAACCAGAAGAGTGTATGATAGCACAAAACCTAGAGACAATAGAGTTCCAAGAAGATAAAAGTAACTGATAGTATCACAGTCTTCAGAGAGGCCCAAAAGGATGAAGTTTGAGAAAAGTCCATTAGATTTGATGAGGGACTCCAACAGCCAGAGAATGAAAGGCATGTCTCTGGAAATTGAGGTTTTCCTAACAACTATCCTGAAGAAACTATTTGAGTTTTGTTAGTTCGTTTGTTTAATGTGGAGATCAATTCCAATTTTGTCAGATAGATTTTGTTATGATTGTATGGTGCAAGCCATTGGGAGAGGCACTTGAAAGGACAATGCTCAAATTTTCCCCCAATAGCCCAGAGCCATTTCTGGAATTGGCCAATTGCCCCTCATTTAATTATCTGAGGACTTGCAGGGGGTGCTGTAATGGTTTAAAAAGTTTCTACTACCAACCCCCATGTACAAAAGTATTTATAGCAAGTCTTTTTATGGTAGCAAAAAATTGAAAATTGAGGGAATGCCCATTAATTAGGAAATGGCTAAACAAGTTGTGGTATATGTATGTAATGGAATACTATCATTCTATATGAAATGATTAGTAGATGGATTTTGGAAGCATCTGGAAAGATTTACATGAACTGATGTTGAGTGAAGTGAGCAGAACCAGGAGAACATTGTACACAGTGATAGCAACACTGTGCGATGACCCACTTTGATAGACTTAGCTCTTCTCAGCAATACAATGATCTAAAACAATTCCAAAAGACTCATGACAGAAAATGCTAGCCACATCTAGAGAAAGAACTATGGAGTCTGAATGCAGATCGAAGCATCCTATTTTCTCTTTTTTTCTTTCTGGTAGTTTTCCCCTTTTGTTCTGATTTTTCTTTCGCAACATGACTAATGTGGACATATCTTTGATATGATTGTACATGTATAGCCTATATCAGATTGCTTGCCATCTTGGAGAGGGATGAGGGAAGGGAGGGAGAAAAAATTTGGCACTCAAAATCTTAAGAAAGTAAATGTTGAAAACTGTCTTTCCACGTAATTGGAAGAAATACAACATAAGTGGGAAAAAAAAGTTTCTATCCTCTTCAACAATAGCAATGCTAATGTTCAGCCTTACAGCAATGTTCTGTGCAAGCACAGAACAAAGGTCTTACTAGTTATACTTATCCTGCTCTGGTAACGGGGGTAAAAGTTGACTTTTGCAGAGTAGTCAGCAGGCACAAATGTGGGGCCAAATAACGCTGGCAGGGACCAGTGAACACAGAAACAGGTCACTTGGAGACAGGATCACAGATGACTGTTACCAGTGGTTACCCAGTCGTAGTGACAGCATAATGGTCAAAGATCTGGCACTAGCATGTGCAGTGGCAAAAGGCAGGCTCATTATAGCCCATTGTTTACTATAACAATATTGATTGACTTCTCCACATTGCTGCCAGGACAATACCAGGTCATAGATTTAGGACCTTTAATTCCAGATGGAGTTGGAGTTTGAAAAGTAGGGAACATGGCAGGGAGATAATGGGGAATTGGTAGAAGGAGAACTAAGAAAGAGAAATGCCATGAAAACAAAGAGAGGAAAGTGTATTCAAGAGGATGGTTGGTCATCAGTGCCAATTACTGCAGAGTAGTCAAGAAGGTTGAGTTCTAGGAAATCATATGAGCCGTCACATATAGTACTAAATAGATCACTGGTGACTTTGGAGAGGGTGTGGTTTCAGTCCAGGTCAGAAACCAGATTATAAAATATTGAAAAGTAAATAAAAGAGGAGAGGGAGTGGCTTCATTCAGATTTTTCTTAGAAGCTTGGCTATGAATGGAAGGAAAAATATAGAACAATGAATTGAGGACTTCTTAAGAATCAAAGAGAATTATTTTGTAAGCAGCAAGAAAGGAATGAGTAGATGGGGTAAGACTGAGGTTTAGAGAGAAATTATGCATAATAAAGATTGGAAAATGAGCAGAAAATGGTACAACTCTCCACGTGACTGGGGAAACTGCTTCTTGGAGGGTCATGATCAATTGTAATGGAAGTGCCTGGGGAAGACTGTGGAGCAGGTACGGAGATTATGTAACTTGTGAGAAAAAAAAATCACAGAGTTAATGGGAGGTTTTTTGATTAATTGTGGAGACATTCAAAAGGACATTAATCAGCCTCCAGCCAGCAAGGAGTGATCTCAGTGACCCAGTGCGGAGGTAGCTGAGATTGAAACACATCTAGTAGTCATACAACAACTGGACATAAAATTGGTGGAACCAATTCTTTGTAGAAATTGTGCTGTTTGAGCCCACTTTTCCCCAGAGACTGGGGTGAGATATGGGATACTGTGGCCTGGAGAGATTGGGAGGGGGAAGTTTGTACTTCTGTTATTGCCATATCTTCAGAGTGAATATCCCTTTGTAAAAAACTAATTTATGTTTATTGGCTAAAGGGACTGGGGTGCTGGTCACTCACTAGCAGCTAACAGACAGTCAACAAACATTTTTTAGATACCTACACTGCACCAGGCACTATACTAACAGTGAGGTGTGTGCAACTGACTTTAGCCTATAACAATAGAGAAGAAACATCCCCAGTCCCTTAGGATAGCCCACAGAACACTGAGAGGAAGACCTAGCTCCTGCCTCCGTGATGGTGGTCCCCATCTCCATACAGAGAGGGTGAATATGAAAAAAACACAAAGTAATTATTTGTTTCTTGTATATGATCAAGGTCTCAATAAATTTCAAAACATGTACATTTTCCCCTTCTACTTCATATAACCTTGAAAATAATTTCTGTTGAATAAAATGAAGAATTTGAACCTTGCATTTAAAATGTTTAAAAATTATTTCTGGTTGACAAATAACTGTCATAAGTTACTATTCTTACAAATAGGGAGCTTTGTTAGTCTAGTGCAGACATGATGATAAGGAAAGCTCAAAACAGCCCATCACTACCACCAGGAATAACAAAGCATATGTCCTGCTGCTCCTAGGTCAGAGAGATGCATCTCTGCTCAATATTCTCCTTTGGAAGGAACGAATGAGAGTCATGAGGGATGGAGGATGGGTGAGAATGCAGAGTGTATTCACCTACTAATTTGCTGAGTAACTTTAAATCAGTCACTTAACATTGCTGATCTGTGAAAAGGGAGAATGGCACGAGAGAGTAATTTCTAAGGTCTTCAGTTTTATTAATTCTTTTTTTCCTTTCACCGAACATCTATAACTATGAAACATATCTCTTGTAAAAGGTTATTGGAGGTTTCCATCTACGTGGCACATGTGACATAGGATAGAATTTATTATACATTCAATCCTGAAGCTCAGGGGGGAAAAAACAGCTTAAAGAAAGCCAGCAGAAATATGATGTTTGGCTGTAGCCATGATAACTGGGTTTGGTTTTTGTCATTAATTCCACCAAATATGTATGGAATTAAATAAGGGTTTCTTTCCTTGCTCCCTGTAAATGATTTTTAGTAGTTCAGGAGGCCCATTTGAACAAGAGGTTACATGGATTTTATTTCAAAGGAAAGAATGTCAAAAGAAATCTTCCAGATGTGAATGGTCTCCAGATGTTAGTGCAGGCTCTTCCAGATGTGTGGAATAGCAGGATGGGAGGAGGGGGGTGGAGAGTGAAATGCCTTGAATGTCTGCAAAATGAAATGGAAAAATCTCTCTCAACCACAGGGGGAAAACAGGACAAAGCAGAGACAAATGAAATAAGAACCACAGAATGCAAGTTAAACTTTTCAATATGGGCCTGACTGTGTCAAAGTAAAATTCCCAAAGTGTGTTCATATTTTAAACTACAGAATACACATTAGGAGCCCCACCTCAAATGGTTTTACTGCTCAAGAGGAAACTCAGAAGCCATCTTGCCTGGAGGAAATAGAGACTTTTTCCCAGCCATAAATGTACCTCATTTAGCCCCAGGCAGTGGGTTGCCATTGGAGACTGTTCTCTGCCAAGAACAGAATGTACCTGCTATAAGATCACCAATATCTTCTGCATATTTATTATGAGAACAGACAAGAGAAAAGAAGGCTAAACTCACAGGGAAGAAGTGAGACAATAACTACATGAAAGCTTTTATTTCAGCTTTAGGATAATCTTCCAGTTTCTCAGGGGCTATGTAGCATTACAAAAAAGGAATACGGGACTCGAAATAAGAAGGATCTGGGTTCAGATCCTACACTTTATGCTTCCTTGCTATGTGATGGTGAATAAGTCACTTAACCATTCAAATTCTGTTTCCCCATTTGCAAAGCAGAGATAGTAGCTCCTGTAACATCTGCCATACAATGTGGTTATGAGACTCAAAAGGTATGTAAGGTGCTAAAGTGTAAAACTTTAAAGTGCTATAAAAAAAATCTCAGTTCTTTTTTTTTTTTTTAAAAAATCAGGTTAAAGAAATTTGCTAAGGTTTACATGGCCATTTTTTTGTGGGTGTGGCTAAATATCAGAGCCCAGATTCGATCCCAGGTCATCCTGACTCTGTGGCCTGTTTTCAAACTAGTCATATGACCTGGCCGCCCCTAATTTTAATTCTTTTTTTTTTTTTTTTGCTTTTTGGAGGGGGGAGGGTAGGGCAATTGGGGTTAAGTGACTGGCCAAGGTCATATGACTAGTTTTTGTGTGTATGTGTCAAGTGTCTGAGGCCACATCTGAACCTAGGTCCTCCTGACTCCAGGGCTGGTGCTCTACTCACTGCACCACCTAGCTACCCCAAAAATCTCAGTTCTAATTGTTAACTGACTACTTCCTGTGGTATTTCTCTCATGTATGAGATGCTTCTGCCCATTACAATGGCTCTCAGATCTCTATTTGTTCATTAAACTAATATATATATATATATATATATGTATATATATATATATATATGTAGTAGTAGTAGGAGGACTGGGGACTTGGATGCAAGCACACTGGATTCATCTGCAAGCCACCATCATTTCTGATCACTGTACAGGTCAAGACCAAACATGTAATCACTCTTTCAAGGTCTTTCTCTCCCTGGGTTTCTTTGGATTAAATTTCTTTCTTTTCCTTCACTCCCCTTCATCTCCACCAGGGAAGATTTTTTTGGCCACCCTATATGTATGCTCTTTTCTACTTTTTCTTTTCTCAAAACTTGATCTTCTTTCATTTAAGGATTTAGAATTAGTGGACACTCAAAGAAGGGATTAAAATGACTACTTTGAGTGGATGTGACAACAACCAATAACAGAGAAATTAGATACACTTCACTTAACCTCTTCAGACATCATAAAGTGAGAAAGTTGCATCAGATCAGGAGTTTTAGGCATCTGTGAAATTGTTTTAAAAAATATTTTAGTAACCATATTTCAGCATAATTGTTTTCCTTTGTAACTCTATGAATTTTATTTTATGCATTTAAAAACATTCTGAGAAGGAGTCCATGGGCTTTGCAAGAATGCCAAAGTGGTCCACAAAAAAAGCTAAAAACCCCTGGGCTAGATCATCTCTGAGCTCCTACCAGCTCTAGGTCCCATCATTTTACTAGTCTCATATTTTCTTCTGGTTCTTGTGCTAAGGAGAATTATCTTTGGACTGGAAAGAGCAGACCAAAAATAGCTAATAGAGAATTGAAACCAAAGATTAGTAGGTGAGCACCAAGCTGCCCTTGATGAGTTCAAGTCACAAGGCCTAGTGAATTATATCCCATGTACTGAATGACCTGGCAGATATTATTGCTGAGACACCATCAGTGTTATTTAAAAGGCATTGGAGAATGGGAGAAATGCCACATGCCTGCAGAAGGAAAAAATATTGTTCCAATTTTCCAAAAAGGAATAAGGGAAGAGCCCAGAACCTACAGGCTGGTGGACTTGATTTCAATTTCTGACAAAAAAAATCACTGTAAAATATGTTATTAAAGGGATAGTTAGTAAACATTTAGGGGAGAGAAAAATAGTCATTTTGATTCAGCAGAGTTTTGTCAAAAACAAGACTCATCATTAAAGAATCATAAAATCCTAGAACTTCGGAATTGGTAGGCTTTCTAGACCAACCATCTACATGTCAGACTAACCTCATTTCCTTTTTTTTTTTTTTTAACGTTCCTCGGCTAGTAAATCATGGGGAAAACTGTAGAAATAGTTTACCTAGATTTCAGAGGATCATTCAACAATGCCCCTTTTACTATCCATGGGGATAAAATGAATAGATGTGAAATAAATAAAACAACAATATGATTAGGTGTATCCAGAACTGATTGAAAGTCTGCACCCCAGCTTGATTTCATACTGGAGAAAGAGCTTTATTGAATCTTCCCCAAGGATTTGCGTACTTTAATTTTTTTTATTTTTTCAATGTCTAGGACAAAGGTATAGATAGCATGTTAACCAAATTGGCAGATGATACAAAACTGCTGGGAATAGTTACCATGGTGGATAAGAGACTCAAAAGGCTAGATAAAATGTTTGCCTCAAAATGATGAAAAATTTAAAAGGGTAAATACTACATAAAGTCCTATACTTGGGTTTAAAAACTGACTTCAGAAACAGAAGAGGTGGAGCCTGTGAAAAAGATGTGGTTGATTTTAGGGAATATAAAAATCAATATTAGTTGATTGTGTGCTCTGGCACCTAATATTTTTTTTTTTCATCTTAGGCTGCATTAAGAGAAGCATAATGCCCATGTCATAGAAGATCACAGCTTTACTGTACCTGGCCCTGGTTAGATTACATTTGGAACATAATATTAAGTTCTAGGTTCTACATTTTTAGGAGTGGAAAGCTGGAGAGTGTCCAAAATAGAGTGAATATGATGGTCAAAGAGATTATGCCACATGCAGATCAGTTGAAGGAAATGGGATGTGTTATCCTGGAGAAGAGAAGCCTTGATGGGGAGTAGGGAGAAGACGTGATAACTGTCTTCCGGGATTTGATTATTTCCTGCTTGTCACCAGAGGAGAAAACTAGAAGCAAGGGGTAGAGACTAAAGAGAAGAAGATTTAGACTAAATGGAAGGAAAAACAATTCGAACTATTCTAAAGTGAAATGGGCTGCTTTGGGAAGTAGTGGGTTCGCTATTTCTTTAAATGAAGACTATATGACCATTTTGGTTTACTAAATAGTTTTTGAAATTTATTACCAGGGCTGTTAAAAGAGTTAATTCTGTAGCATTTGTTCTAGACAGAAAATAGCAATCCAGAGTTAAATTTTTTAAATTAAATTAAATTTTTTTTAATCAACAAAAATCTACCTTTTCTCCCTTATACCTCTCTCCCCTTGTCCCCCACCCACATTGGAAAGAGATAAACAAATCCTCTGCTACAAACATGTATTGCCAAGCAAAACAAATTCTTTCATTGACCATGTCTAAAAGAATATGTCTCAATCTGAACTCTGAGTCCATCAGTTCTCTTCCTCATGAGTCTTCTGGAATCATAATTGGCATTGTGTTGACTGGAGTTCTTATTTTAAAGTTGTTTGTCTTTATACTATTGTAATATAAATTGTTCTCTTTGTTCTTCTGCTTACTTCACTCTGCATTAGTTGATACAAATCTTCCTAAGTTTCACTGAAACCATTCCATTCTTCTTTTATTACAGCACAAGGGTATTCCATCATATCCATATACTGTAACTTGTTTAGTCATTGTCCAATTAGTGGACACCCCCTCAGTTTTTGTCCACTACAAAAAGAGCTTGCATAAATGTTTTTGTGCATCCTTTGAGTTTCATTTGCCTATGACTAATACCTCTCTTAACTAATCTTCCTTCTTATTGACCCTTCTCCCTTCTTACATGTTCTACCTTTTTTTTCCTGTTGAGTTAATACATTTCTACACTCAACATTTTGAGTGTCTATTCTTTCTTCTTTGACAAGGTTAGATGAGGGTGAGGTCCCTCCTCATTTGTATAGACTTCTATTTGTGCACCCCAATCATCTCATCCTTTCTTTCTCTCCTCCCCTTCATATTATATTCTTCTTTCCTTCCTTTTCCATTCTTTTAAGATTTTCAAAACATAACAGAACCTGTCCCATGCCTTCTTTCTCATTCTATTTTCTTGATGATCGCTACGGTTGGTAGGAGTTCCGGGAGACACAGTTATCTCCTCATATTACAATGCAGATGGTTTATCTTTTTTTTGCCCCTCATGATTGTTCTTTCATGTTTTCCTTTTTATGTTTTTCTTGACTACTTGTATTTACTCTTCAAATTGTCTATGCAGCATGTTGTCTATGCAATATGTCTATTGTCAGCTATCTGTTTCATTAGAAAAACTTAGAAGTCTTCTATTTTGTCAAGCTACTTTTTTTCCCCTCCGTAGGATTATATTCAGTTTTTCTGAGTAAATTATTCTTGGTTGTAAACCTGTATCTTTTGCCTTCTAGAGGTAGCAGTGTGACACAGGGGACAGAGTGCTGGACCTGGAGACAGGAAGACCCGAGTTCAAATCTCACTTTAGATCATCACCATTGATCCTGGGCAAGTCACTTGAATCCTGTAAATGGGGATCTGAATAGCACTTGCCTCCTAGGTTTGTTGTGAGGATCAAACAAGATGGTATTTGTAAAATATCTTTTTTTTCATAAAAATAAAATATTTTTATCATAGTGACTGGCACATAGTAAGTGTTTAATAATTCTTGTTTCCTTCCTTCCTTCTTGGGTATTGTATTTCAAGCTCTTTGCTGTAATGTTGTGACTGTTAAATCTTATATGATATTGACTGTGGCTCCTTTACATTTGAATTCTTCTTCTTCTTCTTCTTCTTCTTCTTCTTCTTCTTCTTCTTCTT
>NW_027186350.1:5046876-5135681 GCF_028583685.1 Petaurus breviceps papuanus
TTCTTCTTCTTCTTCTTCTTCTTCTTCTTCTTCTTCTTCTTCTTCTTCTTCTTCTTCTTCTTCTTCTTCTTCTCCTCCTCCTCCTCCTCCTCCTCCTCCTTCTCCTCTTCCTCCTTCTCCTCCTTCCTTTTCCTTCCTCCTCCTCCTCCTCCTTTTTCTCTTCTTCTCCCCCTCCTCTTCTTCCTTTTCCTTCTCCTCTTTTTTCCTTCTTCCTCCTCCTCCTTCTCAATTTTTCCTTTACCTGATAACCCTGGATTTGGGGTATAATGTTCCCGAGAATTTTCAGTTTGGGGTTTCATTCAGAAGATGACTAGTGAATTCTATTTCCACTCTACACTCTGCTTCTCAGATATCTGAGCATTCTATTGCCCCCTATTTCTGTACCTTGAACAAGTCTAGGCCCTCCTACGCTGGATTTGGGATATCTCTTCACCTTCAGCTTCTCCCTGCAACGCAATGTTCCAAGGTGCCTTTCAGGCTAGACCCCATCTCCAGTATCTGAAGGTCTCTATGTCTGTTGCCCTTTGCCTGCTTGGGTTGGAAAAATGATACCTTGTGGTTTCTTTTTTCTTAGGTTTCCTGATCAGGACACTGATGCATTTTCTTGATATCTTTGGAGGAAATGTGGGATCGAGCTTGACTGCTACTTTGTCACATTGACTCTGCCTCTTGATCCAAAGCTCAATTTGTACTTGTTCAACTAGCCAGGTTTTGTATCCTAAATGATATCTTCAATAATATATCTAACTTTTGTACTACATTTTTCTCTGATTCCACTTATTGAGTCTCAGTGGCACAGAGGACAGCAACTAAGAAGCCAGAGGAGAGAGGAATTGGACATGGAGTGATAGAGGAGTCAGTTTTTAAAAGTTTATAGATTTTTAAGAGTGTTTACAAACAAATTAAAAAACATTAGCCTTGTACCAGTGATAGTCCATGGAGAGTTGATTAGGAAACTCTTAAATTGATTGTGAGCCATGGCTGGGACATAGGCATAATCAGCAGCATTTCCACTTGAGGAAACAACAGGTAGGGGTGATGTGGTGGGAGGTGTAATGGGAATGGGGGAATGTGATGATATAGAAGACTGAGGTATAAGGAGAGGATGTAGTCCTCAGGGGCTGGGGAGAAATGGGTCCTGGAAGAACCTTTGAAGGGAGCCTGGGATGGTGGCCCAGGGTGAGCTGCCTTTCTACAATAGCAATGGTATAAAATACCCAGGCTTTATGTATTCTCCTCCCATTTCTGCCCCATAACTCATCCAATGTTGAATAACCTCCAGTCATTTATTTTATTCAGAAGGGTTATCCTTAGGATTCTCCCATGGGGAAGGAGTTCCCCATTTGTTAAAATACCTTCTTGGTAAAGACATCATTAAATGTGTTCTCTAGCTCACTGCTTTACAGCTGTGACTAAATCTTAGCAGCTGAACTTTTGGTTTCTGATTCTAAGGCTATAATTTTGTCTGGATCTTGCATGCTTTTCTCCTGGATGTTCAACACTTGGCATCTGCCATGTTCAGGCCTATACACTGTGAATTTAATCCTATGGTGATTATAGACTTAAAAAAAAGTTCCTAGAGGTAATTTGTCCACCTATTAATTTTTCCTGAGAGCTGAGCTAGTATTTTCTTGTACTAGAGACTTCCAGTTCTGGTTTTTGATCCACCAGAGTGTGTCCAGTAACTTCATCGGAGGTCATGAAGTTCTTGAAAAAGTCTTGAATAAGAATTCATTTAGTATTGTTCTCCTAACCCAGGTTTCCCTATGCCAATGATATAACAGGTAAATCCCTTATCCTATCCTTAATTAAAAAAAAAAATATATATATATATAGAATTTTTGGGTTGCACTAAGAAAACTTCAACTTTAATTTCTTGGTTTCAACTCTTGGTTTCAGTGGAAAGATGAACTTATGGGCATTGGTACTCTCTCCACCAGCGCAAATGGCATATACCATCTGCTATTACATAATTTGTAATTCTTGACCATGTCTTTTTTTTTTTGGAGGGCAATTGGGGTTAAGTGACTTGCCCAAAGTCACATGGCTAGTAAGTGTGTCAAGTGTCTGAGGCTGCATTTGAACTCAGGTCCTCCTGACTCCAGGGCCAGTGCTCTATTCACTGTGCCACCTAGCTGCCCCATTAACCATGTATTTCTATAGAGGATCCACCCAACACACTTTTTAAAAATATGGCTATGACAGGAGATACCAGTGTAGTATTTTGGTGACTCTAGATATGGCTGGTCCATCTCCATCTTTGTTCACACACCACTTCTTCAGTGGTGGCCATCTTTGCTAAAATGTGCTGTATCCTATATAATATGTCCATGCATATCTTTCTGATGCCTCTTGAATCACCTGAAGTCTTCATTCCTCTGTGATCATGGTGTTCAGCCATTCACAGACATGTAGCATCATTGGGTTTCTTATCACCTTTTTCAACAGTAAATTTCTTGGGATCATTGAAAATACTTCATAATTTCACATGGCAAAAAATAACAATACAGTTTATAACAGCTGGAAATTACCGTCCTGCATTAAAAGTATTTTAGTTCTAGATTGAGAGCAAGTATTACTTAGGAAGCATTTTGTTTTATGCTTGTTTAACTTACTTTATTTTAGTTAGTTGAACTGATCCTTCAATGTGATTGTGGTACTGGAAGCGTTAGGTAACCCCCATAAGTATAACCAAGTTGGAAGATTCCTTTATAATTCTTATACTTCCTTAAACCTCCTTCATCCTACCTCCCCATTTCAATTTAATTTAATTAAATACAATTTTGTTCGGTTCAACAAACATTTATCAAATACTTGCTACATGCAAAACATCATGCTAAGTGTTTGAGAGATAAAAACAAAACAGTCCCTCCCCTTAAGTACTTATATTTTACATGGTTAACAAAGCACATTTACAGATAGTCAAACACTAACAATTTCAGGAAGAAGAAACATTAACAGCTGGAGTGAGGATCAGGAAAGGTTTCCTGCAAAAGGTGATACCAAAGCTTATCCTTGAGACAATGAGAGGTTCTAAAAGATAGAGAAGAAAAGTAAGTTCTAGGTGTAATACCTCATTACGATAATTAGCTCACTTTAACCTAGGGGCTGGCCCCTAATAGCCACGAAGTTCCCTCTGCTTCCGTTTTAGGGAGGTTTTGTTAAGGTAAAGAGTTATGAGTTCTATCACAGTTGCTCTGAGCCCCTAGTTAGGAAAATTCTCAATATTTAAGTAAGTTTGTGCTTTCTAACTAAATTTACTTTTATAGTTTCTCTAGTTAACCCCAGGCGTTTAGTAATTGAGGCAAAATTCAGTTTACTGGAAACATTTGGGTAACATTATAGTGCCTGTGGATAAATAGGCTCTGGGAATAGAAATTAGAGAAAGAGCAGATTTTTTTCTTGGAACTTCCCTTAGCCCAGTCCTTCTGCACAAAGATGCTGGTAGAGTCAATACCTCTCTTGATTTCTCTAATCTCTCTTACTTCCCCAAGCCTACAGTTATTTCTTAGAGATGTGCTAGAAGACTCTCTTCTGCTCACTATTTTTGGAATTCTCCAATTCCAGCTAACTTGATGCTTTTTCACAAGACTCAGAAGACACAACAAAATCCCTCAGTCAGTTGGAACAGACTTCCTATCTGGAATAATTTCACTTCAACATGGCTTCAAAGACATTTGTGTATTTAATCTAAAAGCTATGAGTGAGACTGATAGATTGGCCCACTTATTTTAAATGAATGAGGCTGAATAAATCAATCTCCCCATGTTTATACAGGACTGGGTATACAGACAGTCTGTGCAAAAGGATAAAGATACAATATGTCAGCTTGAGTTTAGGGAACAACTAGGTCAATTTAGTCAATTTAGAAAGTGTGAAAGAAGCTAATATGAAATTAATCTGGATAAGTACACAGGAGTGATATCATGGAGGGCTTTAAATGCCAAGCTAAATGGATAGGTAGTCACTAAAATTTTCTTTTGAACAGAGAAATGACATCATTAGACCTGTGTCTTAAAAAGACTGATTTGATACTAGTGTGGAAGGTAGAATGGAGAAGGGAGAGACTAGAAGGATGAAGACCAATCAAAAGGTGACTGCAATAGTACAGTCTATAGATGACAAAGGCCTTAATGAAAGTTCCTGTATGAGTAGACAGAAGAAGACTGACATGAGAGATATGGTGGAGGTAGAACACCAGCAGCTAATATCCAAGTCCAAAGCTCACCCTGGGGCAGGGGAGTAAGTATTTTAAAGGGGTTGTTAACTATCTCTGTTTCTCCTTTTAAAAACAGTCTTTTCTTATCCTTGGACCACTTGTCCATTGTAGACTGGGGATTGCCATTACTATTTTAATAGTTTCTTATGTACTTTTAGATGTCATATATTCCATAAATATTTTTTTCAAATTTGTTTTCCTCATTCTTGTAATTATATGGTTTTTGTGGCACATTTTAATTTTTACATATTCAAGTATATGTATCTTATCCCTAACATTTGTTAAATTGGAAAAAAAAATCTCCCACAATTGATATATGTATATTATTACATTTTCCAGTTAAAAAACTAATTTAAAAAATGTTTGTCTTCCATGTAACTGGAATTCACTGGATATTATGGTGTAAGATGTAGGTCAATCTTTATTTCCCTTACTGGAACTAAAGAAAACAACTGAGCTATGAAGTCTTTCAAGGATTTCATGGGAAATAACTCACCGCCACCTTGATTATGGAAAGAGAAGTGAAAACTGAGTAAGTTTACCAGTTGGATCTCTCCCAATATGTAATTAGTAGAGACAAAATGAGAAAGAGTTCAGATCCCCCAAATTCTCTCAGTTAAACTATGTTGTTGGGTTTTGAATGAAAGATGGGTATGTATTGACAGAAAAGAGAGAGGAGGATATTTCAGATACAAAGAATGGTTTGTATAAAGTATCAGAGGTAGGAACGAGCAAAGTCTTTGCAGAGGAAGATAAGCTTTTTTTAGAAGCTGGAACAGAAGAGTCATATCTTAACCAAAGATAAAGTGAGATTAAAAAAGCCAAATAGTGGGGTGGCTAGGTGGCGCAGTGAATAGAGCCCTGGCCCTGGAGTCAGGAGGACCTAAGTTCAAATGCAGCCTCAAACACTTGACATACTTACTAGTCGTGTGACTTTGGGCAAGTTGCTTAACCCCAATTGCCCTCTCCCTCCTCCCCCCCCCAAAAAAAAGACAAATAGGAAGCCATTGTAGGTTCCTGAAAAGGAAAGTGACATAGCATAAATGACCTTTAAGTAATTTTTTTCCTAGTAATTCTGGGTGGTATATGTAGTGATGGAGAAAGAATCATAATACTTGAGGATCAGAGGAAGAGATAGGGATGTTTATCCTGGAGAAGAGGAGACTGAGGTCAAAATGATAATTGTTTTCAAGTATTTGAAGGGTTATCATGTAAAAGAGTGATTAAACTTTTTTTGCATGGTCCTCGAGAGCAAAACTAGGGGAAAATGAGTAAAAATTACCATCAGACTGTAGTTTAGTGTAACAAAAATTGTCATCAAATTCCAACTTGTCCAAAAATTGAATGTACTTCCTTGAGTGGTAGTGAGTTCCTGTCCCTGGAGGTCTTAAATATGATCGCCAATTCATTGGTGATGTTGGAGACATAATTGCTGATTTGTTTTGGGTTAAATTGCATGAGGTTCCTTTCAGCACTGAAATACTATGAATCTGATACACCCTGTGGGGGAAGAGAGATGAGCCAGAAGTCTCTACCAGCAGTTCAGTCATGAGGAGATAAGGAAATTGACTAGAGGTTTAAGAAATGGAAAACAAAAATGAGAGCTACTGTGAAGGAAGAATCACCAGTCATCTTGCAGTCCTCCCCTTCCACATAAATTTATTGAATTCTTATCTATCCTTTAAAGTCCAACTTATGCCCCACCTCCTCCAGGAAGTCTTCTCTGATCCTAGTTTTGATAATAATCTTCCCCTTGTGACTTAACAGAGAATTTTGTTACATACTTTTCTGATGTACTTCTTATGTATTGAATCTCAGGAGACTGAGACACCACAGAGCTGAGAGGATATAAGCTTAGGTGACGCTCCCCATTTGTGCAAGAAATTTTCCCCATTAATGTGACCATTGCCAGGAAAGCTGGGATAGGGCAGAAGGGATTGTAGCTCCTCTGTAAATGTCAAGAAGTGAGAAGATTGCTTACACTTGGGGTAAAGGGGTGGATGAAAGCTGCCCTGGGTGCTGAATATGCTAGAATGTGAATGGAAAGTCATTGATTACAGTGAATGCATATTTCAGTATGAGAATAGTAAGTAGGAGGGACTAGAGGGCAGAGGGTAGCAAAAGCATTGACTCTGGCCTCCTTCCCTCATGTGGTCATCCTGGAATTTGGGGGTGTGTTCTTGAGGGTTTATATTGGTTAGGACTTGTGGTTTGGTTGCTAGTAACTCCCACCCCCCAAGGATAAACATGTGAGCTCAGATTCTGTCTAGTACAACTTTTCTGAATCATAGGCACAACTGAGATTGCTTCTAGGTTCCTATTCTTGAAGGAGAATGAGAAGGGGTTGCTTGGTATCTGAATAGCCTTGTATAATCTCCAAGAAGACTGTAAGTTGCCTTAAGACAGGAATTCTGTTTTTATCTTCCTCAGTACCTAAACTCAGAGTAGGTCTCTAATTAGTACTTGTTGAATTAGATTGAATGTAGGGGGGAAGAGGATAAGGAAGAATCGGAGGTGGCACCAACAGATTGGGATCAAGGCTGATGCAACTTTGAGGGGTGGAGAAAGGTCACACCTTTTGGTACCTGGGCTTTCCCGAGGTAATTACTAATCTTCATCTTGAGTTATTTTGCACTGGAGTGATTTGGCCTTAGAAATATTGAACTGAATTATCTCAACAATGGGCAGTCTAAACAAAGGCTGAGAGAATGACTTAAGAATGGTTTAGAAGTGCTTTGGTCTTTCTAAGAACCTTTGAGACCAGGGATGACAAGGATGACTTGAACCCCTTGGGCCTATTCTTCTAAAATCACCCTGGTCTAGACTGAAACACAAAATTTTCAGAACCCAAATTCTCACAAATAGTAGCCACTTGACTATGCTGTTTTCTTGGCCTTGCACCATGAAGCCACACCATGTTCTGCCAAGACAATAAAGAATGCAGGAAGGCCCTTTCCCACAGGCCAAAAATGCATTTCATTTAGTTTTATTTTTAATACATTACTAGAACTGTTTTATACAAGAGTAAAATAACAAAACTATGCACGAAGGCCTTGTGGCCTCCTAGTGCTCTGGAGATGCTGGGTTTTGGGTGGATAATAGATGGGGAGAATTTCAAGTACATCCTGTTCTACCAAAGCTTATTTTTTTTTCACATTCTGCCTTCCTTCCTTCCCCCTTTCAGAATTCTTCCCTCCCCCAAAGCAAATTACTTTTGTGAGTGATGAGATTAGATAATGGAGGGAATTTCTTTCCTTTTGTCTGTGAGTGGCAAAACCTTGAAATATCAAGAGAATAACAGCCCTCACTTGCTGATCACACACGTCTCTCCTCTGTGACCAGTGGCTGCTGCCCCCCACCCCGCCAAACTCAGCAAACAGGAAGTTATCCCAGGCCCATAGTGTTTCTGAGCCAGGAAATTGGCTTCTACTGCCCTGCCCTGGCTCTCCTCTCCTCAGCTTCTTCCTGGCCATTTAGCACCACTAAAAATAGCAACCACTAAAAGTTGATGTTATTGTTTAACCACTAACCACTTGTAACTCAGTTTTTGGGTGGTGGCAGATGGAGCTAATCCTCTGACTCTGTAGCCTGAGAATTTTACCTGCCTTCTCCTGGGGTGAAGGCCAGTCCCTCCCTATATTATTTCAACATCATGGATTCTCTGGTGCCAACCCTTCTAGGCAGTACAGCTAATCAGGCAAAGCTACTTTAATTCACATGCACACCTCCTGGGTGAGATGAGAAGTGGAAATCCATAAGGATTTCCTCTCAGCCACAGCCATTGTGTGGTACAGGCATTATACACCCATCCTGGCCCATACCAGGAAGGGCAATGGCAACATGTGAAACCTTGCTCAGATGTCAGGCTTCACACTCCTACTGTTGATGTAGTGTGTATAGTTCTCACTTCACTTATTTTTCCTGTGATAGAGTCAGTGCCAATTCATCTCAGTAAACTGATTCAATAAATCCACAAGAATGGATTAAACACCTGCTATATGCCAAACATCATGCTTTGTTGGGCTGTTGTTCAGTCATGTGACTGAACTCTCAAGAGCTGAACTCTTTGTGACCCATATGGAGTTTTCTTAGCAAAGATACTGGAGTGGGTTGCCATTTCCTTCTCTAGTGGATTAAGACAAACAGAGGTTAAGTGACTTGCCCAGGGACACATAGCTGGAGAGTGTCTGAGGGTGGATTTGACTTCTTGGGTCTTCTTGACTTTAGACCCTGTGCTCTGTCCACTGAAGCACTAAAATGCACTAAATCATGGGAATATAAAAGGCACATGAAACAGGTCTCACCCCTCCAGAAGCTCATGTTCTGTAGGAAAATAATGAACCTTTAAGAAGCATATAGAAATAAGTTTACATAGAATATCTAGAGATGAATAAAAAAGTAATTTAGTAGAAATGAAGTGCGGAATGGAGAAGGTACCAGGAGCTTGAATGATCAGGAAAGACCTCATCTGTGAGGTGGTCTTTGAAACGAATTTAAAAAGAAATCAGACATTTTAAGAAATGGAAGTGAAGAAGATGTTCAGTCAAGAGATGGGGAATAAATAATGATAATAACAATAGCATTTATATAGTGCTTTAAGGTTCGCAAAGCTTTTTACAAATATCTCATTTGATCCTCACTATAACCCTGGTGAGTAGGTGCAATTATTATCCCCAATTTACAGATGAGGAAACTAAGGCAAACAGAGTTAAGTAACTTGCCTAGAGTCACATAGCTAGTAAATGTCTGAGGTCAGACTCAAAGACCTCAGACAGGAGATGAAATACATTGTGTTTTAAACAGATAAGAAGGCCTGTTTGGTTGATACATGAAGGGGAGCAATGCATAACACATGGGAAAATTGGGTTGCAGCCAGATTATGAAGGAGTTTGAATCCCAGAGTCAGTAAGGTTCTAATAGAATTTACTAAGAGGGGGAGTACTATGGCCAGAGCTGCGCTTTAGGAATACCGTTTTGCTTGCTCTGGGGAGACTGGTTGGGGGCTATGGCCGTAATTCAGGATAAGGTCCTAGGATCATAGGATCATAGATGTAGAATGAGAAGCACCATAGAGGTCCTCCCTTCCAACCCTTTCATTTTACAGATGAAGAACTGATGCCAAAATTTGCCAAGGGTAATACAGTTACTAAAGTATCTGAGTTACCATCTGGACTCAGGCCCACTGCAATATGCTCCCTTTTTTTGAGAATCTGAACAACAATGGTGACAGTGAGTGGAAAGAAGAGTCAACATGCAAGACAGATGTGAACAACAACACAACAAAGCATGATGTTTGGTGCATCGTAGGTGTTTAGTCCATTCTTGTGGATTTATTGAATCCGTTTACTGAGACTATTGCACATGAAATGGCAAGTCTGATAACTGACCAGAAAGGAAATAGAGGAAAGAATTGAAGATAAAGAGGGAAGTTTGAAAGATGGATGGGTCTTAGGGGGAAAGATGATGATTTGTTTTTTGGAAATACTGAATTTGAGATACATATGAGCTATCTAGTTTAAAAAATGTGTCTTCTAGGGGAGAGCCAGGTCTCTGTAAGAATCAGAAGACAGAAGGAACACAAAGGGAAGAGGTCTAAGATGAAGGGAAGTCAGTTATAGATAGAAAAGGGGTTCTAGAAGGTCCTATAGAAAGGGAAGGCAGAGCTCTGATTGGATATGGGAAGGATAGGGTGGAGATGGATGGGAATGGAGGAATTACGATGACTGAGACATTTATGTGACAGGCATGTTAGTGATGACGCAGAATCCCAGAATTTTGAGTTGGAAGGATTTCTGAGCAGCTGTCGAGTCCACGTCCTAACTGAAAAGTATTTCCCAGTGATCTACCTCACCCAGATCTTTCTGGATCCTCATTCTTTCATCTAGTGGACTGCAAAGTCAGTACGAATCAGGCAGGTTATGTCACAGCAAAAAAGATACATGATGTGAAATGAGACTGTTAAAAAAAAAAAAAAAGCAGAGCTTCCAGCCATGGGAAGGAGATACTTCTATAGTACTCTGCCCTTATCAGACTGCAGCTAGAGTGCTGTACTCAGTACTGGGTGCTGTGGTTTGGGGACATCGATAAGCTGGGGAATGCCCAAAGGGTGGCAATCAGGATGGTCATTTTGAAGATTGGTTGAAGGAACTGTGGAAATTTAGACTGGAAAAAAGAAAACTCAGTGCTTGGGGTAGAGGGGGACTGTGGTCAAGAATTTGAAGGGCTAATATAAAAAAAAAAACAAAAAAAAACCAATGGTGTAATATCATGCATTCCAGGTTATCTGTGTTGCTGTCACAGTTCCCTATTAGGCCAAGTTCTATGAGGGGAAAGACCAAACTTTGTATTTCTTCCAGCATAATACATGATCCATTTGGACTGCTTATTAAATGTTTGATGAATCCATGAAAAAAAAAAATAATTTGAAGGGCTATCGTGTGGAAGAGGGATTATACTTGTTTTGTTTGACCCGAGAGAGCAGAACCAGCAACAAAGGAGAGGTGTTTCCTAATAATTCAGGCTGTGTAGAGGTGGAATGGGCATCTATGAGAGGTGATGGGCTTCTCCTCTTCACAGGGCTTTAAGCAGAGGCTGGCAAGCCCTTTCTCAGGTGTGTTATAGGGGGATTCCTTTGGTGTATGGGTTGATCTGAATGGCTGCTGAAGTCCCTAACAAGTTTCAGAATCTTTAGTTCTGTTTCTGTGTTTTGGTGTGTTCCCTAATCCTGCTGCCTATTACCTATGTGACTTTGGACAAATCACTTTAATTTTCTGGGCCTTAGTTTCCTCACCTGTAAAATGAGGAGGTTGGACTTCCATCCAGGGTCCTTTCTAAGCACTAACTTTATGATCCTTTGACTTGTGTAAATGGAGAGTAGATATTCCACTAGAAAGGAACAATCAGGATAAGAAGACAATTAAAACAAAATTCTCTATAACAAATGATTCTGTACAATGAAAATCTCTGGTTTATGTCCCTCTCTCTGATGGAAAAAAAAATCTATAATCCAATTGTGTCCATGGTATAGACGTATCTCTGAGTACAACTGCAAAGATGACCAGAAACCATTTGAGGACCCCCAGAAGTGTCCATTCTCTACCCAGAGACCAACGGCAGCTGTTGATACTACACTGATTATAAGAATGTCACCTTGTAACTGTGAAATGATCCTTATATTTATGGTGCTCTTGGGTGATCTCTACCTTTCTTCCGATGAATTCTGTGTTATACAGATATCTGAGAACATGCATCCTTCAACACAAGTTACTCGAGAGGAGGAATTGTTTCCTTTTTGTATTTATGTTCCTAACCTAGTGTTTGGCACACAGTTGGACTGTGTAGATTGCCTAGATAGATTCCTAATGTGCTTTCTATCTTTGAAATGCTGTGATTTTTTTTATTAGCCAAAAGTTAGTAGTAAAGTTGATGAATCATTCTGGCACAAAAAGCAGCCTGAGCAGGAAAGAGAAGACTTATTGTTATCCAGGAGGCCTGGGGCTAGATGGCACCAGTGCTAGTGAATCCAGACCAAAAAGTTGACCCAAAGCATCAGAAAAGGGGCTTGGAGTTGTTCAGAAATTTTGTGGGGTGGAGAATTAGGCATCAGGGATTAATTGTTTCTCTTTTGGGAGACTTGCACCATAAGTACTTTTGCACCTGCCTTAAAATCTTGAGCTAA
This sequence comes from Petaurus breviceps papuanus, assembly GCF_028583685.1. Taxonomy (NCBI): domain Eukaryota; kingdom Metazoa; phylum Chordata; class Mammalia; order Diprotodontia; family Petauridae; genus Petaurus; species Petaurus breviceps. The sequence continues at coordinate 5,058,774 of NW_027186350.1, forward strand.
GGTTGCAGTGGGAATCTCCCTTTGTGGGAGTCTTTTCCTAGATCTTGTCCTTTCCTTTGGCATTTTGGTTAGTACTATTAACAACTCATATTTAAACAGTGCCTTTCTTAGCTCAAGGACTCTGAGAAGTCAATTTGCCTATGAGCTAGTCAGTGCAAATATTATTCTAATTTTACAGATGAGAAAAATGAGGCTTAGAGAAATTAAGAGACTCATCTATGATGACTTAATTCATAAGGGTTGGATATAGAATTTGAGCATAGGTTTGCTCATCCCAAGTCCACTACCCCACCTACTGCCTCTAGGGGAAAATGGTCAGTCATAACTATTTTCTTTCATATATATTTATCTTTTCTAGCTCTCTATTTATCTATCATCTACTGTGTGTCAGACACTGTTGAGTTCTTTACAAATATCTCATTTAATCCTCACAAGTATCCTGAGAGGTAGGAACTATTATTATCCTCATTTTACTATTATAGAAACTGAGGCAAATAAAGGTTAAGTGACTTGCCCAAGATCACACAACTAGTAAAGTATCTGAGGTTGAATTTTAACTCAAGCCTTCATAACTCTCGTCCCAAGGCTCTATCCACTCCACCACCAAGATCCCTCTAGTCCATCTCAACAGACCACACCCAGCAAAACACAGACACACAAACAAACATACACACTTTTCCCCTTTAAAAACGGAATTGAAATATATTTTGATTAATTTGGGGAAAACTTTAGAAACATGTAAGAATATCCTCTATTCTTGAATCCCTTGTCTTCTAGTCCTATTGCTGATCAGGTTTTGCCCAAACCCAACTGCTACCATCTACCTGCATTCCTCTTGTTCACCTACTATTGAATGAATGGAGCTGGAGGAAATCAAGAAACCTTCCTGACTATGTCCATTACCAACTTGCTGGGTCCTCTCCCCAGCAAGGCAATCCTACTCCTCTCCAGTCAATTAGCTACTATTTCATCTTCCACGGTAGCTATTCCAAACCTTCTCATCTCTTCTCAAGGCTCCCACACCATCCTTCTCTACCTTCTCAAGTGAAACATGATTCATGGGAAAAAAAATGGAGACCATGCACCACTGGATGAAATATATCCGGCATTTAAAAGTCTTTGCAACCTAGCCTTTGCCTACCTTTCCAGTGTTACACTTGATTCCTTTCCACATGTGCACTTTGTGATCTAACTACACTGCCCTATTAGCTGTTCCTCATCCATGACACCACACCTTCCATTCATGGGCCTCTGCCCTCACTGTCATCCAATGCTCTTTCTCCTCACTCCACTTCTTAGTTATTATGGTTGCTTCAAAATGAAACTCAAGCTCACATTCTACAAGAAGCTTTTCCAGGTCTTCCCACTACTAGTAGTGCCTTCTCTGAGGTTATCTTCCACTTGCTCTGTATACATCTTGTATTTATTTAGTCATTTCCATGTTGTCACCCCATATTATAGTGTGAGTTCTGTGAAAACAGAGACTATTTTTATTTTGTTTTTTCTTTGTATCCCTAGCATTCGCCACAATGTGTGGCGCATGGTAAGAACGTAAATGCTTGTTGACTTAACAACTAATTCCTTTGCAGGGGAAGTTGAATTCTAATATACACTAAAATTAACACACACAGCCCATTATTGCAGAGAAAACATATAGTTAGCTGGTGGGAGATGAGTAGCAAGAGTGAACACAAAAAGAGGTAGAAAAGTCTGAATCCTACATAGGAAAACAAGGCGGAGTGATAAAGGTCTTCTGAGCAAGGGAGGAGTTAAGCCTTTCAAGATCGCAGTCAGGTATTAGGAGATGCTAGAAAGGAAGGAAGGGTTCTTCACACAAACAAGGGCCTGTTGCTGTTGGTATCCACAAAACAGGTTGGAAAAGATAAACTCACCAAGTCTTAAATGTTGGGGGGTGGGGAGGAAAAGGGGAGAAAATAGACTTAAAAGGCGTACACACCCAGGAAAAATAAATAGGGAAGGAAATAGAGTTTACATTTGCAGAGAAAATTCCCCTTATAAGATAGGATAGAAATATATATATATATATATGTGTATATATATGTATGTATATACATACATATTTCCAGAGTACTGATGGCATTCCATCGTAGAGGAAAAAATGGGGGTTCATTAAAACTTCTTATAAGGCAAAGGAAGGGAGGGGAGCAGGAAACAAGAAAGAATGAGACCAGTAAAGGCTGTCCAGTAGGACATTAAATCTAAAAAGGAGCTTTCTAGGATAAGTATGAATTATCCCCTTAGAGAGTAAGAATCAGAGGACTGGGAAACAAAGAAGGATTGAGAGGAAACTCAGTGATGTGCCCAACAAAGTCTTGTGTCCTTGAGTTTTCACCAAGTAGATCAAGCATATTTCGGCTAGAGATTTGGCAGCAAGTTGAAGTGGCCTCAAATGAAGAAAGAGAGCATAGTTTTTACTGTGACAGACTTTCTTTCTTTCTTCCTTCCTTTCTCTTTCTTTCTCTCTCTCTCTCTCTCTCTCTCTCTCTCTCTCTCTCTCTCTCTTCCTTTATTCTTTCCTTTTCTCCTACTCCTCTCTCTCCCTCCTCTCCTTTTCTCTCTTTCCTTCCCTCTCTCTCCTTTCTTCCCTTCCTCCCTCCCTTTTTTCCTTCCTTCCTTCTTTCCTTTCTTTCTCCCCCTCCCTCCCATCTTCATAGATAATTTTATACTTTGGAAGAGTTTAAGGTGACTTTCTCTGAATGATCAGTTTTACTACTAATGGCCTTAGCTTTGAGTGTGGTGATAACCACAGAATGGTGTCATATTTTGATGCTCTTTTGCCATCCTTTGTCTAGGAAATCTGGGGTTCTTAAGCTAGGGTTCATTGATTTGCTTATTTACTTATTTATTTTTTGTCTTTTTGGCAGGGCAGTTAGAGTTAAGTAATTTGTCCAAGGTCACATAGCTAGTAAGTGTTAAGTGTCTGAGGCTGGATTTGAACATAGGTCCTCCTGACTCCAGGGCTGGTGCTCTATTCACTGTGTCACTTAGCTGCCCCTTGCTTATTTATTTTTTAATTTGGTGAACATATTTCAATGTAATTGGAATTCTTTGTAATACTACATGTTTTATTTTGTGCATTTAAGAAAATTATTCTGAGAAAGGGATGTAGGCTTCACCAGACTTCCAAAGAGTGTCTAGGACATAAAAAAAGCAAAGAATCTCAGGGCTAGGTGAAGTTAACATTTGATCATCCCACCTCCTTTTCACCTTAAGTAGAGCCAGTAGCCCTGCTTAAATGCCTGCTTTGTTGTATGTTGTATCCCAAACTATGCTATGCATACCAGTCGCTCCAAAGTAAAACATTCTGAGTACTTGGTATTTTTACAAGAAGCTTCTGGACTTCCCTTTCTGCTTCTCACATGAAGGGAGCCAAATTGCAGCCATTTAAAAATAAGCAAAAGTCCAGTGAGGTGTCTTTCAGAAAGCAGGCTGCCTACAGATTTTTAGAGGAAAGCATTGGAATGGTGCCTGCTCCAATGTGTGAAATTGGAAACTGCCCTTGAGCAATCTCCTTAGAGCAGGCTGGAGAACCTTATAAAGCAGGCAAATGATGGAGGACAGAGATTCAGACTAAGTCAGGTGTCTCTACAAGTGAATGAAGTGTTTCCCAGTCAGGGGACCCAGCAGCAAAGCCTTGACTTCCGGTTTAGGGAAGCTAGGCTCAGTTATTTGTGTGGTCACAAAGTCCCTGCTATGTACCATGAATTCACTTGGTGCCAGTGATTGAAAATGAAAAATGACATCCTTTGTTCTCAATTGTTGCTGAGTGTTTGTTTATTTTTGCCTGAGGAAGGCAGTTGAGTCCTGTACCCCTTCAAATATCAATTATTATGATGCAGTCATGAGATCATTGGAAATCTTTGTTATAGCAACCCTTGATAAACAATAGACAACCCATGCTATATGCATGCAAGGGACACAAGATTAGGAAGACAAAACACAGTGAGGCAGGTATCTATTTCCAGTTTGGATCAGTGGGCCTAGAGTCAGGAAGACCTACTACATTCAAATCCAGTTTCAGACTCTGTGACTCTGGGCAATGTACTTAACCTTGGCCATTTTCCCAAATCTACCCATTATTTTAGCTCATGGGTTTTCAATAGGGTTGAAATCAGGCTGGAGTCCTCAGGTCACTGAAGTATGCTCATCTCCATTACTTGGATAATTGTCTTAACCTTAATATGTGGCAGGACACAAACCTTTGACATTTGTTTGCCTCAGTTTCCTCAACTGTAAAGTGGGGATAATAATAACACCTACCTTAACAGGGTTGTTGTGAAGATCAAGTAAGATAGTATTGGTAAAAGCAGGTGCTATATAAAAGCTTATTTCCTCGCCCATCCCCCACCCCACCTCCTGATACATTAAATTGTAAGAACTTTGCTAGAGAGTCAGATACAGTAGAATAAGTCACACCACTCAGACATAACTTGTATATCACAAGGCTCTTCATTCATTTTATGATGAGAGATTCTTAATAGGGCTCCTTTTCGCTCTAAAGTATGAACTAATCAGAAGAAACAGTGATGGTGAAGATGAGATCCAGGAAAATCTTCTGTAATAATAACATTGGAATCCCCCTTTCCACTTCATTTCTCAGCCTCGTGAAATAGCACTGTAACATGATCCATTCCGAGTCTGCTTTTGGACTAGGAAATGGAAGCATTTGGACAGGAAAGGAAATTTTGTTTATACCTAGCTATTGGCATGTGTTTCCTCCCCTAGAACGTGAGCTCCTTGAGAGCAGGAACTATTTTTGCCTTTCTTTCTTTCTTTTAAAAAAAAAAATATCTCCAGCACTAAGCACTGTCTTGTAGGTTCTCATTAAATGCTTGCTGACTTGATTTGATTTGACTTTTGAAGTTTATTCCTTAACATTAGGCACCAGGGGCAACTTTTTCCTTAGTGTTTCTTTGGCTTACAGACTAGGACCCTGGACGTTATATTTTCAACGCAAAAAGGTTCGTTTGAGAGGGAATTTTAGAATTTCTTCAACAGAGAAAAAACAGCATCTTTACCAGGTTTTGGATAAATTTACTTTGACATACCAACTGGGTTATTTAAATGTAGTAACCACCAATTTTGCTCCAGAAAAAAAGGGGGGAAGGGTGTTATGAGGGCATAACCTTAAAAACTCAGAGTTATTTCCATTAAAAACCTTTCACCTGTTACCTTATCACATCATGAGGGGGACATTGAACTGTCAAAGCTTATACTCACTTATCTTAAACTCTGAAAAATTGGACAGACATTGAATACTGGACCAGGGATAGAAATACAGTTTCATTTTAATTACGTGAAGTAAAGTAAAATAATCAAATTTATCAATATACAATAAACATGACAAATTTTTACATCTTAAAAGACTTTAAATTTATGTCCTTTTGACACAATCACGTGTTTTACATGATTGGGAATTGAATTAACAAGATTTGGATTATATTCTTAATTTTTTTATCATCATGAAACTGCATTTTTAGGATATTGGATGCTAAGTGTACCTTTGAAAAATGGACATTTTCTCAAGTCTACCCATTATTCTGCCTCATAGGTTTTCAATGGGGTTTAAATCAGGCCAAGTTCCCAGTTCATTGAAGCATGGCTTTCTCCTTCACTTGGATAATTTCTGTTCGTGATATACAGCAAGATGCAGAGTCATGTTGTACTATTCTATAACCAATCAGCAATTTTTCTATTTCCAGAACAATTCTACTCCTAAATATATTTATGAGGAATCTAGGTGGTTCAAGGAATAGAATGCTGACCTTTTAGGTCAAATCCTGTCTACCTGTTTCACCCTGAGCAAGTCACTGAACAGATTTTAATCTCAGTTTCTTCCTTTTTAAAGTGGGGATGAGAGTTCTTAGGAGGACCCATTGAGATAACATGTAAAGGACTGGTGCAAACTTTAAAGCACTAATATAAATGTTAGTTATTATTGTGAGTAGACTTTGATGCAACTTAGATCATCTAAGATAAAGGCATCCATGTAGGAGACACCAGAGATCTTGCTTCTGGGAGAAGACATTCAGCATGCCTCCACCATTTGGGTATGAACAGACTTTTCTATTGGTTATGTAGGAGGAACAAACTATCTCTTTAAAAAACCAGGCTGGGATAGTGTCGCTCTCTTTTTGGGTCATTTAGAAGGGTGAAGGACAACCATATAACATGAGCTCCATGGATCAAACTGTGTGGGGGGAAGGTACACCTTCTCTTAGGTTCTGCGGACCTGAGAATGAGACTTGGCGGGGGGGAGGAGTGGTGGGGTGGTGGCGTGATCAGTTTCTTTTTGTCCTTTTCAGTTCTAGACTTCAGTTCTAGAAATGGAATCTCTGGACCAAGGAGTCTGAGCCATGGTGAGTCTGAAGGCAGTATTTGAGACTAGATGTTGCTGCCAATCCAACAAGAAAGCCAAGAGAAGCCAGCGTATCAGAATGTGAGCCCATGGAGGCACTGGATTTGGAGCTTGGTGGAACTGTGGTATACAGGAACTGGGCTAAGCCGTGACCCTAATTCCCCATCTTTCCTCAGAGATTGAAGTTGTAGGATTGAAGTGGGGTATATGCTACCATGTGTGTGGGGGGGATGTTTGTTATTGTTATACCTTTCAAATAATTGTTAACCTGTAAAAACTAATTGATAGTTACATGGGTAAATGGAACTGGGGTACAGGGGACTACTAATTTTGAGGAATGCAATAAGTGGGGGCTTAGTTAAACACCCCCAAATTTCCTTAAGATTGCAGAGAATTCTAGGGAGAGGTGAAATATAATTTACCTGGTCTCCAGGCAATGGGAAGCAGAGTAGTTACTGTTACATATTTTTCAGAGTTCATCAGTTCTCCAATTGAGATAAAACTTCTAAACCCAATGAAATTTAAATCCCCCTTTTTTCTTATTTTTAAATTTTATTTTCAGTTCCAAATTCTTTTTTCTCCATACCTCCCCAACTCATTGAGAAAGTAAGAAATACAATACATTTTTACATATGAAGTTGCACAAAACCCTAATATTTTTGAGGCCAACTGTTTCACAATTTGATGAAAATGTCTAGATCTTACAGGCTTACTTGGACTTTTGACACATTTATAAAGCCTCAAATGAACAATTTTCATCAGTAAAAACTCCTTTCACCAGTCTTCAGGACTCTAGTGTTTGTATTGTCTTGCCCATGATTAGTGTTTTTTTTTTTTTTTGAGGGAGGAGGGCAGGGCAATTGGGGTTAAGTGACTTGCCCAAGGTCACATGGCTAGTGAGTGTTAAGTATCTGAGGTCACATTTGAACTCAGGTCCTCCTGATTTCAGGGCTAGTGCTCTATTCACTGCTCTACCTAGCCACCAGATTAGTCTTTTTTAATTCATAGGAACTGCACCTGAAAACAAACAGACCAACAACCTGACCTTCTTGATATTCTTCCACCTTTGAGACCCCCTACACCAATCTATATACTGTCCCCAATTGATCCCATTTCCTTCTTGGCTTAAACAACACTTGAAATTCTTCACTTCACACAACAGTTGCTGCAACGTCTCGTAACAGTCTTAGAAACATATTCTTTGAGAGCTACAATTTTGCATTATCCTTTGGAGGGATACCAATTACTTAAAACCACAGAATTAAAAATAAAACAAAAGAGAGTACCAAAATACATAGAAAAAGCATGAAATCTCGGGCTCAATTGAAAGAGACCTGACTAGAGGTGGGGAAACCAATACAATCTGGGTTCACCTGGTCAAGCTCAGGCTTCTGAATCAGATTAGTGTCAATAGAATGACATGCATGACCATCACTTGTCATAAAATGAAACAACTGCAAAATTATTGCTTGTATCAAGTGATTCACCCACCAGTATATGCATGTTGCCCAAGGACAAGCCTAGTTTGGCTGGGAAGATTTATTGCGAGATTAGGTTCAGGGAGATGACTGTTTCAGTCATAGTAACTCTTGAAGACCATTTCAAGTTATGGAAGTATAGCAACCTGCACCAGAAATCACTCACTCTGATGAAATCACAGTTCTCTGAAGTAAATAATGAAGTAAGATTGGGAATCCGATCTAAATTTTGTATCTCCCCAATGTTTATTATTGTGCTCTGCAAATAGGAGGTAGATAGCAAGTGTTTGGTGAGTGAAGTGATGAAAGAAAAGAATGAATCTCTGGGCTGGGCTTAAATTCTGCCTTTGGCACTTACCGTGTTTCCCCGATGATAAGACCTATCCCGAAAATAAGCCCTCCCCTTACTGTGTAAGATTCCTCTAAAATAAGCCCTCCCCTGAAAATAAGCCCTATTGAGATTGCTACTGTAGTGAAGGTGATCCCCTGCGCTACACACTACATTACGGTACCCTCTGTATGCACCCCCCCGCCCCGGGTGAAATGCACGCCGCGCTCTGAGCTGCATCCAATGAGCTGCAGCAGTGAGCGAGTCATCCTGTTCTTCCCCAGTGATTTGCTTGCTGGCGCCATTGAGAGCAGTGCCAAGGAGGAGAGCTGAGGCAGGACAACATAAGCCCTCCCCTGAAAATAAGCCCTCTGGTGTTTTTCTTTCCAAAAAAATTAATAAGACAGTGTCTTATTATCGGGGAAACATGATATCACAGCAGGACACCTAAGAATGACTGAACAGGAACAACAAAAGATAGGAGACCAAAAAACAAGTCATTTAAATTCTTTGAGCCTTATTATTTCCTCATTTGCAAAATGATGATGATAATATCTACAGTATCATACTCATGATATTTTGTTTTGAGGATCTGATGCTAATAAATGTATAGCAACACTTTTTAAACTGAAACACTATACAAATGTCTGTTTTTATTTCCCCCTCATAGTGTTGTTATTTTCCCCTTTATTGTTTAATCACTAGTCTATTCTTTCTTTATATTTAGATATTTAAAAAAGAAAAAGAAAAGAACTGTGAATCTAAAGGTCACAATACATTAATATGATACATTAATTATTATAATTATGATGTGACATTTAAAAAGTTCAAGAGATGTAGTTTCTGGGTAATGAATCACTTTATATATGCTAGTATGTTATTAATAAAAGGATCAGTGCCTCTCTTGAATGCCAAAGACCCCTCATGGAATCCACTTAATGCTTACATGCCCTTGGAACTGTGGGTATTCCGGAGGATGGCAATCAATTCTGACTGGTTAACAACTGATAAGAGAGAATGAATATTGTAATGAGAGAAGGGCTTATTCCAAGGAGGCTTTGAGGTTCGTGACACTGAGTACCCAGTCTTGGTTAAAGAGACTTATCAATATCCATATCCAAGATGGAATCCACTTCTACTCCAGACCTTTCTGACAAAACACAATGAAGCTAGAATCCATCTTTTGAACAGATATGAGTTCTTGCTCTTGGAATCAGACCTGCACTATGAAATCTGCCTGAATAACCTACAGGGGCTGATTTCTAAATGAAGAAGTAGAAAAGGGAGGGAAACTTTGGTCCTAATTCAATAATTAGTTATTAAGTACCAGAGAGAAATAACCATTTATCTTGATGAAAAATAGTTAGGGGGTTGGTAAACAGTTTGTAGCCTTTTATTTGGAGTCACTAAACCTGGGTTCAAATCCTGACTCAGTTTTTGCGAGATTAGGTTCATTTTTCTGGACTTCAGTTACCTCATCTGTAAAATGATGGATTGCGAGACATGAGAGACAGGATTGCCCAGCATGGTCCACCCGAATCAAAGATAACTCTGTTCTCTATGAGCAAAGCAGAATTTCAGTAGCTCAGAAGAAATGTGGAACATGCAGATTTAGAGATATCCCCACTCCAAATGGTCACATGGACTATTTGTGCTCTACCTGTTTTAGAACCTTCTGATCTCATGTTGATCTGATCAGTCACACTCAAACATACTATACCTTGAACCTGACATAGTGATGCCATTTTGGTCCTCTTCCAGCACCAAGGACAACAACCAACCATCAGCCAAAATGAAGTGATTAGATCAGTTGGTCTTAAGATCCTTTAGGATTATAGGTCATAGATTCAAGGCTGGAAGGGACTCCAGAGGTCATATAATCTAATCTTATTTTACTGAAGGAATTTTGTCCCAAAGAAGTTAAGGGACTTGCTTGAGGACACACAGAGTGAATATTTAAACTCAGTTTCTTTGACTCTCACTCCAGTACTCACTTCACATTACTGCAGTGTTTCTAGTTTTAAAAGTTGTCATCCTACAATACTTGGCATTTTGAGCCAACTTAGAGAGGCCCCCTTTGGGGGTGGGGTGGGGACGCACTTAAAGAAAAGTAAAGGCAGCTCCTGGTCAATGGTAAAACACCAATAAGCACTATTGGTTTATTCAAATTATTCATTGATTTCTTTCAAAAGCTCTGCTCATTATTTTGGAAGGTTGCCTTGCTGTTACCATTGTTATTCTTTTTTTTTTTTTTTCAGGCTCCACTATCCTGGATTTGGAGGGCTTAGCTGGGCTTCCTCTCAATCTTCTTTCTTCCTGTTTTGAACCCAGACATTCATTACTTCAGACTGATTAAACATTATGTGCTATTAATAATTAAACCTTATTATTAAACATTATTAAACTATTATAAGTATCCAAATTAACTGTAAAGGACACGCAAAGAAAGATGCTATCTGCATCCAAAGAAAGAACTGAAAAATAAATGTATGTATAGAATAATTTTACACACACACATACATATGTACACATGACTATTTGGGTCTAATGGTAGCCATCTCTAGGGTAAGAGGGAGGAGAAGAAAAAAATGGAAAAAAAGAAATTTACTTGGTAACTTCATTATATATTTAAAAGGAATAGCAAGTTGGGCAGGATAGATTTGCAGTTTCATGTGCAATCATCCTTTTTTATTATACTAGTTATAGAAATTCTTGTTTTATTCCATAAATTAAAAATAAAATAAAACAGTATGTGCAGGGCACTGAGGATTTTATATACATACATACATACATACACACACACATATATATATATATATATATATATATATATATATATATATATATATATATATATATATATATATAAAACAAAAAACCACAAACAACAGAAACCCAAACCCTGTTCCCACCAGAATCACCAATTTTAGCAGTTAGGGGGTGGGATTCACAATCTGCATTCAGGAAAAACTGTGGGACACTGATCCAGTGGGTGTAGAGGCACCTGGACACCTCCAGGCCACAAGAGTAGGGGGTGGAGGAGAGGTTTACACAACGGATAGAGCTGCAGAGGAGAACAAAAAAGGAGAAAGAGGAAAATAAAGGGAAGAGGAGAAGGAAAAGGAGGAGGAAGAAGAAGAGGAGGTTCTCTTGAACTAAACTGGGACTTGAAGGAAAAAAAAGGATCTCAGTAAGAGGGGGCTGGAGGGAAGAAGAAAGGAGCATTCATTTCAAACATAGGAGATTTACTGTGCATTAAATGATCTAATTTGACTAGAAAATCAAATATATGGCCATGTGACCTTGGGCAAGTCACTTAACCCCAATTGCCCTGCCTTCCCCCTCCAAAAAAAAAATAAAAAAGAAAAGAAAATATATGAAAGAGAGAAATATGAAATTTCCCCTTGCTAATGAAATTTATTGGCTGTTATTCCTTTAGCTGAAGGATTGGGAGTACTTGCAGCATCCTCTAAATTATTGGTGCCCCAATTTAGGGACAGAGGTCTAGTCCACTTGAAATAGTTATAGCTCTGGTTTCTGGAGTCAAGGAGCTTTTGCTCAAAGGAAGTAAATAAATGCTCTGAGTATAACTGTCTCTCATGTCTGGCTGGAATGCATTCCTTCCTCATCTCTACATCCTGGCTTCCTTCAAGCCCCAGCTAAAATCCCACCTTCTACAGGAAGCCTTTGCCAGTCCCTCTTATTTCTAGTGCTTTTGTTCTATTGATTATTTCATATTGAACCTGTATATAGCTCGTCTATACATAGTTGTTTGCATGTTGTCTTCTCCCATTAGTTTGTAAGTTCTCATATCCTCAGCATTTAGCACAGGTTCGTGGCACAAAATAGGTGTTTAATAAATACAGTTTCTGCTGGGGGATTAGGAAAAATTAAGATATTTTATTTGGGTATTGAAGGATTAGGTAAATTCTTAATCAGTGTGTGTGTGTGTGTGTGTGTGTGTGTGTGTGATGCACTCCTTTTGTAATCTAGTGAAACCTGTGGACCCTTTCTCAGAATATTTCTGTAGATTTTTAGTTTCATCTACAATCATCTTTTTTTTTTAATGGAAATACTTGTTTTATTCCATAAACTAAAAATAAAATTTAAAAAATAAGTTCTCAGATCCCAAGTTAAGAACTCCTGGATTAGAGAAATGTCACTAACTGCTTAATCAGTAATAAATTGCTTTCTTACCTCCTGGAACATTCTGACACACCTTTTTTTTATCCTCAGACAGTATATTATTTGGGTATATGTTTGTAGATTTAAAAAAGTGATGCAAACTGTGACTGCTTTGTTTAAATGTAAGTAATTGACCTTTATTTAATAGGCTCTCCACTGGTGTTTTCCAATCCTTTGGTAGTAAATGTATTATGCTTCCTGTTAAGGATAGAATTAGATTTTGCATCTGAAGAGAAGCTATTAACATGCTGGGCTAGTAACTCATGCACAGTTGTGAAACATTTGAGTCAATAATTATAGATCTTGTCTGGCCACATCACTTTCTAATTTCACTGAGAACTAAGAGTTTCAATCACTTCCCTTGAAGTAGCTGTTTTGTCATTCATTCATTCATTATATGAAAGGTTTGTGATTCCCATTTGGCTTTCATTTTCATTGTGTTAGACTTTTGGTCACAGCATTCTGCCTTGGAAGGAAAATACAAGTTTCCAAGCATAGCTGGCACCCAATATGGGGATGAAATGGATCCAGAGATGAGAAGGTATGGCCAATGGAAAGCAGAATTTTCAATGGAGGAGTACGAGGTGAGGGGAAAGAATTAGATCACATACCTATGCAAAGGATAATATTTAGCATGAGATACCACAGAAGACACAGGGCAAAATCTGTAAAAGCAATAGAATAGAAATTGGTTATAAGGAGTTCAGACTTCAGATATTTTAACTCTGTGAAGAACTCAAAGAGATTAAAGAAGGAACAATAAAGATGTCGATCATACATCAAAGACAAACATTTAGCATGACTGGAAGGGATGAGAATTAACCCAGAGTCCAGAGAAATTTTCCTTGAAAAAAACCCCATCAATTTACACGCAAAAGATGAGTAGAGGGATAGGATAGTTGGATTTATTTTTTTTTCAATTTGCCGCTTAATTGAGGGGTGGGGGGGAGGAGAGGGGAACATAGATAACTGAAAGAAAGAAGTTAAGAAGATGAATAAAGTCTCCAAATTAAAGAAAGTGTTGACAAATGAGGAGGAAGGTGTTTGTGTGGAGACCACCTGTGGCAATAGTGTTACACCAAAATAGTTTAAGCAAAAGTGACTATAGGGATTAGCCTAAAAGAAAGGGAAAACATTTTTAAAAGCAACATTAGAGTTGTAAATTGAAGAAAACATAAACCTCTCTTGTAACATTAAATATGAATGGATTAAATAATCTAACAAAATGAAAGAGTGAGAGAATAGATAAGAAAACAAAAATCCAGAATATGTTGCTTACATGAAGTATATCTAAAAAGCAAAGATACATAGAATCAAACAGGAGGCTGGGACAGGTGAGGTGAGAGCAACACCCCCTCCTCCCCCAGCCCCCAGGAATTGGAGTCATTGTATCAGAGCAAAAAGTAAAAGTTAACAATATCAATATCAATAGCTGCTGATCAGTGAAGTTATGCTATTCTTAAATCAGTATTAATACTCAACTCATGCACAAATTGATATGGTATCTAAATTTATAAAGGAAAAATTAGTTGAATTGCAAAAAGACAAAGATGGTAAGACAGTAATAGTAGGAACCTTTAATATTCCTTTCTTAAAACTTGAAAAATCTTAAAGAAATATAAATAAAAGGGAAAAGATAAAACTGAATAAAGTGTTGGAGAATTTAGCTAAGAAACGTATGCCAAGTTCTGTTTTTTTTTTCTTTTTGGAGGGGCAATTGGGGTTAAGTGACTTTGTTCATGGTCACACCGCTATTAAATGCTAAGTGTCTGAGGCCAAATTTGAATCCTCCTGATTCCAAGTCCGGTACTCTACTCATTGCACCACCTAACCACCCATATGTCAACTTCTGAATAGGATCACTCAGTAATATACACGTTTCTCTGCACCATATGAGCACTTTCATAAAAATAAAAAAAAATACCATTAGGGCATAGTGAAATTTCAAATGTGTAAAAAAGACAGAAATATGGAACACATCTCTTATAGACATAATGCAATAAAATTGGTGATCAATTAAGGGATCACAGGCAAAAAGGCAAAGATCTAAATGGTTATTTAAAAATAATATCCCAAAAGATGAGTAAGTCTAAGAATAAATCACAGAAACAATATGTAGACTACAGTAGCAGTAATGAGACAGTCTACCAGAAATTCTGGAATGTAGCTAAAACAGTCCTACAAGAAAAAAAATTTTTCCTTAGAAGCATACATTAACAAAATAGAAAAAGAATTAGTGGGCAGCATACATATTTTTTTGAATTAGAAGAGAACAAATAAAGCACAAAAGAGAAAATCTTGGAAATTATGGGAGAAATACATGAATTGGAAAAGACAGAAGTATTGAATTGATAAATGGAACTACAATTTATTTTAAGACTGAAGAGATGGATAAACCTTTAGTGAAACTGATAAAAAAAGAGATTAAGATAAAATCAAATTAGCAAAATTAAAAAATGAATAAGGTAAAATAATAAATCCAGAAGAAATAAAAAATAATGATCATACTGTATTAGATGTAGTATGCCAACAAACCCAAGAACTTAAATGAAATAGATTACCAACCAAAATAAAAACACTCAAGTTAACAGAACACCAAATAGAAATCTTAAATAATAAAATCAGAAAAAAAGTTGTACTATCTGTAAAGGAACTACCACAGAAAAGATGTCCTGGTTACTTTAAACTTTTAATGAATAATTAATTCCTATGCAACAAAAAATACTCTAAAATTGAAAAAGAATTCACTATATCAAAATTTTTATGGAACAAAAATAATCCTAATTCCTAAATTAAGAAAGAATAAACCAAAGAAAATTGTAGACCAATATCATTAAAGAATATTGATTAAATTAAAAACAAAACAACCTGGCAAAAAGACCACAACAATTGCTACAAAGAAATCATTCACTTTGATCAATTTGGATTTATAACAAGTCATTTCAATATGAGGAGACAATATAATTAATTTAATATAACATTATGATAATTAGTTCTTTTTAATCTTGAAGAGCTATGTAATGACCAAGATCCATATTGTTCTCTCCTTTGAGATTTTAGCAAGTCCGTATTAGATAAAATTTTAGGAATAAAATCTCGATAGGTGCAAGCCCTCAGTATTGAAAATTCCTAATGTTTGGGCTGAGGTTGGACTTTCTACATAGATTTACATTTATATTTGTTTCTTGTTCACTCTTGGTCTTCTTGTGGTTGAAGCAAAATTCACTTTATTGGAAATATTCAGGCAATAGAACAGTGGATTATATACTATAGTGTTGACGGATAGATAGTCACTGGAAAAAGGAAATTGGGGAAAAAGCAGACCTTTTCTTTGGACTTCCCTTAGTCCTTGTATAGGTTGGTACATTGATGACATCAACCTGGGGATTCTGCTCTAAGATGCTTGCAGAGTCAGTGGACATTCTCAACATCTCCCTTCTTGGACACAGCTCAATACTAACTTCTCTTCCTCCTTTTGCCAATTTCCCCAAGGCTTCAGTTTCCTGGATTAGCATTATACAATCCCTTATTCCTTTCTCTTTGCTTCTAAATGCTCAAAACCTCTATTTGGTTCTGAGATAACTCCTTTATGTGCAAATTCTTTTTTGTCGTTGTTTAGTTGTTTCAGTCAAGACTGAGTATTCATGACCCCGTTTGGGGTTTTATTGGCATAGATACTAGAGTGATTTGTCATTTCCTTCTTCAGCTCATTTTTACAGAGTAGGAATTGAGGCAAAATGTTTAGAAAATGACTTGCTGAGGGTCACACAGCTAGTAAGTTATCTGAGGCCAGATTTGACTTCAAGAAGATTAGTCTTCCTGATTCCAGGGCTGACACTCTTATCCACTGTGCCACCTTGATGCTTTAGGGCATGGCTCAATCTCTTCTACAATAGTTTTAATTTTAATTCAAAGACACATTCCCTCTCTCTCTTTGTATATGTGTGTGTGCATGTGCATGTGTGCGTGTGTGTGGTAGGAGATGACTGTTCACATTTAGTTTTAATTGATTGACTCTATTTATAATTATATATGTAATCTATATAATTATATACAATGGGGAAATAGAAACTTTGCCAATTAATATAGCAGTAGACGTAGTTCTAGAAACGCTAGCAATAAGACAAGAGAAATAACTTACAGACATGAAGACAGGCAAAGAAGAGACATATTTATCCCTGTTTGCTGCTGCTGAGTTTACATAAACATGATGAGTTTACCTAGAAAATGCTAGGGAAATTAGCAAAGAACTATTTAAAAAGAAAAATATCTTCAGTAGAGTTGAGGGTTACAAAATAAACCCACCAAAAAAAAAAACCCCAAACAACCCCAAAGCAATTGCATTTCTATATAATGAGAAAATACATGAGACAATAAGAGAAAGCCCCCTCCAAATAATGACAATATTCGTAAATTATCTGGGTGTCAATCTACAAAAGCACACTCAATACCTGTATACATAGAATAACAGATCAAGAGCTCATTGCAGTGAATATGGTTAAAATTACAATATTACCAAAGTTCACTTACAGATTTAGTGCTACACAAATTTTCTACCCAATAGATATTTTATAGAGCTTGATAAAATAATAATAAAACTCATTTGGTAGAACAAGTAATCCAGAACAGTGGTGTCAAACTCAATTGCCACTATACAGTACATTAAGATATCTGTGGCCACATATTACCTTAGATAAGCACATATTAACATTGTCTATGCTTCATTGTATTTTTATGTATTTTATTAAATATTTCTCAGTTACATTTTTATTTAATTTGGCCTGGGGTGGTTTGAGCAACATAACATACTTCCTGAGTGTTTGACACTTCTGATCTAGAATATCATAGGAATTAATGAAAAATGCTGGAATGAATGGGAAATAACACTGTTATATCTCAAACTATATTACAAAGGAACAATAATCAAAGCCATTTGATACCAATTAAATAAAAGAAAATCTATGTAAATGCTAGACAAAAAGAATCAGAAATAATTGAACTCAACACCCTAATGTTTGATAAACTCCGAAACATAAATTACAAAGAAGAGACTTCCTATTTGATAAGAGATGCTGGGACAACTTGAATTCAGTTGGGCATAAAGTAGATTTAGTCCAGTATTTTATACCATGTTACATAGCAATAACAAAAAAAGAAAATGGGAACTAAATATTAAGGATCGTTCCATTAAAAAGATTAGAAGAGAAACAGGTGTCTTTAACATCTGTGGGCAGATGAATTATTTTTTCTTTTTTTTCCAAACAAAGCAATATTGAGCTTCATTAAATATATTTTCCATAAACATTAATGGTAATTCAGGGAAGATGTGATTTATCATTAGCAATAGCATACAACAGCTTTCAGGCTCTCCTCCATGGACTACCAAAAATGTAAAGTCACTATAAAATCTAATGAAGTTTCTTCATTTTATGCTTTAAACATTTTATGCTTCGAACATAAGCTGTTTAACAGTTTTTCATGACTCTACTCTGAGAAATTGAAATAAAAACTGCAGAATTCTTAACGAGGAAAAAAATTCCCAATATAAAAGGAACTGCAGCTCTTTTGGAGAGACTATTTTTGAGCTGTTTTTGAAGTCCAGATTCCCTGAAAGGCTGGTGTCCAACACAATTGCTTGGGGGTTGGGGAACAGGAAATGAGCACAGGTCCTGATAGGCCATTGTGTTTGGAGTGAAGTTAATGTTTTTGGTAGACAAGGGAGAAGAACAAATTTTTGAAGTAACCCACTCCTACTCCCACCAAGATAAGTTAAGGGTATCAGTGTTTATACAATGTATCTGATGTGTGTATGGGAATATTAGAGAACCTCTGCTTGGTATTCAAGAGATGTCCTCTTAAAAACTAGGAGGGGAAAGAATCCTTACCCATTTCAACCCAGCTTCTGAGATATCTTCTCTGTGACATATGCCCCATCACTCCTCAAAACAATAAGACATTCTCTGTGCTAACAATACAGTTTAAAAACTTTTTATTTATTTTATTTTTAATTTATTGAATATAACAAGCAATTCCATGAAATGGTATAATTTTAAAAAGATAATTGCATATGAGACTGCAAATCTATTATGTATAAAGCCAAAATTAAACTAACATTATAGTTTTTAAAAAATACAGCAAATTATGAATTTTTACAAAACTTTGTAAAAATAGTATTTTAAAAGGTATAGTCATCAGAAGTATACACTTATCAGAAATTCACACAATTTACTTGGCATCTTCAGCACCTTCATCTTTCTGTATCTGGCTTGTTTTGCATCTCCATTTTGTTGTTGTTTTTTGGAGGGGAAGGCAGGGGAATTGGGGTTAAGTGACTTGTCCAAGGTAGCGTGGCTAGTAAATGTTAAGTGTCTGAGGCTGGATTTGAATTCAGGTATTCCTTACCCCAGGGCCGGTGCTCTCTTCACTGTGCCACCTAGCTACCCCTGCTTCTCCATTTTTGGTAGGATTATTCTTATCCTTTACAACATAAGTCTTTCTCTTTTTCCTTTTCAATTGCCTTTTTGAGTTTGGAAAAGGTTTAGCAGGTAACTGTGTTGCTCTCCTTTGTTCATTCTCAACCTTGCTCTTATCTTCTCTTATCATCTTCTTCAGCCTTTCTCTTGGACATGATGGTGATGAAGGTGGCCTCAGAATCTGGGTGCAGGGTATAGTGGCTTGTCCAGGGATAACTCCCATGTCTTCTTCCCGAGAGATTAATTCTTAACTAAATAAGCGATAGCTGTAGTTATAAAATAAAAGAAATAATTTTAATTATACAAAACTAAAAAAAATTGTATGAATATAATTAACGTAAATATGCTAGAAAAGAAGCTTTTGCATGGGGGGAAATCTTTATATGAATTATCTCAAATAAGAGTTTGGTGTCCAAGTATATAGATAACTAACAGAAATATTTAAGACCCAAAGCCATTCCCCTAAAGATATGATGAAAGGATATAAACAAACATTTCTCAAAAGAAGAAATCTAAATTATTAATAACCATATGAAAGAATGCATTAAATCACTAATAATTAGAAAAATGCAAGTCAAATCAACCCTAAGGTTTCATCTCAATCTCAACAAAATTGGCAAAGACGACAAAAGATGGAGATGGCCATTTGGAGGGGTTATGGAAAGATGACAACCCTAATGTATTGTTGGCAGAGTTGTGAATTTATTTAACTATTCTGGAAAGCAATGTGGGTAAAGAAAGTGACTAAAATGTCTATGCCCTTTGATCCAAAGATTTCACTGTCAAGCATATACTCTAAGGATAGAGAAAGACCCTGATGTAGACCAAAATATTTATGGCACCACATTTTGTGGTAGTAAAGACCTGGAAAAAAAACAAACATACTAGATGCCAATTGATTGGGGAATGACTAAACAAATTGTGGTATGTGAATACAATTTTTTTTTAAAAATAAGAAACTATGAACATGAAGAATACAGAAAACATGTATTTATGAACTAATGAAAAATGAAATAAGCAGAACCAGGAAAATATGTGCAATTGACTACAACAACGTAAATGGAATGTTGTTATTGAGTCATGTCCTACTTTTCATGACCCCATTTGGGATTTTCTTGGCAAAGATACTGGAGTGATTTGCCATTTCTTTCTCTAGATCATTTTACAGATGAGGGAACTGAGGCAAACATGGTCAAGTGACTTGCCCAGGGTCACACAGCTAGTAAATGTCTGAGGCCAGATTTGAACTCAGGAAGATGAGTCTTCCTGACTCTAGACCTGGCAATCTGTCCAGTGCCCCTAGCTTCCCTTTCTCCTAGAAGTCCCTGTTATTCTTTATCTCTTTTTTTCAGTTTCATAAGACTGGGAGGAAACAAATATATTTAAATGTTTAAGTACATTCAACAGTTTTTGAAGGGGAGCATTGATTTTTAGCAATCAAGGGATTATTAGACAAAGATCTCCAACTTCAGGAAAATGTGAGCCAAAATCTGAAAGTAGAGAAGTAGGAGAATGTGTATCATTCAATTGTCTAAAGTATTTTTACTGGCAAGGTTTAGAGTTTAGTGCTTTGAGGAATTTATGTACATTCTGTAGTCTCACAGTCCAGAAGCCCAGCATTCTAAGGTAATTTTTACCACTGGCAGAGATGCTGGACTCTTCCGAGCATTCAGTTTGAATCCATAATGCACCGGGGTTGGTTCCATGTCTTGAGCATACTCTACCAAAACGGTAGTTCAGATATCTGCTAGAGGTCCAAAGGTGGTCCATTTGTCTAAGGTCTGTAGGTTATGGTTTAGAAATCGTCACATACCCTAGGGGGGACAATCCTGATTTAGTAGCTGCCTCTTAGGGCAGCAATTAGCCATGACAATTTCCTAGAGATGCAGTGGTCTTGACCTGAAATCATAATACACATAAAGGAGTTGACCCAATGCCTTCAACAGTCCAATAGGTCAGACTTGTTAGCTAGTCTGTGACTGGGGAAATTTGTGCAGATGACATTTTATGACTAGCAAATCTCTATCCCTTATGAATTCACACTACAGCTACTTTGCATAGGTACTCTGTAGGCACAGATTGGGATATTTTATTGCAATAAATTTGACAGTGAAATCATAGATCTTTGAGAAATAAGAAACCTTTAATACTCCTTGTGGGAAATCACCAACACTTTCCCCTTCATATGTATCTTAAAGGGGATGCAGGCATCTTCCAGACACTGCTTCACCTCTCCTTTGTTTGTGGAAACTTATGGCATCTAACTAGGATAATGTCTGGAGAACATTATTGCAAATAATTATGGTGGCCTTAGATGGGCTGATTTGGATGGTAGTAATTTTCTTGTCATGAGAGCTAACCAGGTAGATGACCACTTGTTCGGGATGTGATTGATAGACAAGATCACACTTTAGGTAGGGTTTGAACTCTAAAATTCCTTCCTTTTTTTGAGATTTTAGGATTTTGTGAGGATGATGTGATACTGAGAACACAAACCAGGGGGCCCACCAAAAAATCTCCCTAAATATCCCCATAACTTTTTGAATCTCAAATCTTTAGCTAAAGCTAGCAAAGCTCTAGATCTCCAGGCAAGGCAGCCCTACCCATCTCTAGTAATCCAATCCGAACATTAATACAGGAAGTACTTAAGAAGCAGAGAGCTGATTTTTATCCACTCCCAAGTTCTTCCCATGGAAGCAGTGGGAGCTTTGAGAAATGGGGAATCAATTAGATATGAAAAATATAATAAGAGCAGATCTTCTCACTCATATCTCTACAGAGATATGTCTGTGCAAAGGTAGAAGGAAGAAGTGATAAAGAGTCCACATCAGGAAGATATATCATACAGCTTCCCCTAACAGTCCGGTGCTGCCTAACATGCAACCACAGAGAAAGAGCACCAGCTTATTGATTGAATTAAATTAAATGTGGTTTTGTCAGTATGAGAAAGGACAGAGAGAAGCATTTATTAAGGGCCTACTCTGTGCCAGAAAGGTAGTTGGTGGTACAATAGATAGAGTGTCAAACCTGGAGTCAGGAAGACTCATCTTCCTATGTGACCCTGGGTAAGTCATTTAACTCCATTTGCCTCAGTTTCCTCATGTGTAA
This sequence comes from Petaurus breviceps papuanus, assembly GCF_028583685.1. NCBI lineage: Eukaryota > Metazoa > Chordata > Mammalia > Diprotodontia > Petauridae > Petaurus > Petaurus breviceps. Next base: position 5,080,725 of record NW_027186350.1, read on the forward strand.
AATGAGCTGGAGAAGGAAAAGTTAAGTTGCTCTAATATATTTGCCAAGAATACTTTGAATGGGTTCAGAGATCACTGAAACAACGGAACATCGTGGGCCAGGCAGATCTTTACAAATATTATCTCATTTGATGCTTATAACAACCCAAAGAGATAGGAGCTGTTATTTCCCCTATTTTGTAGTCGAGGGAACTGAGACCAAAAGAGGTTAAGTGATTTCTGAAAACTTCTGGTGTGGGAACTCTATTGAAGTGATTGAAATTTACCTACTTTTTAGTTTAAAGGTGTCAAACATACAGCTGCAGGCTGTATGCAGCCCACAATACTTCTAAGTGTGGCCAAAACCATATTAAAATGTCGTTCTTATCTGATTTTAGTGTTTTTGTTCCCCATTCATTTATTCCTTACTTCTCAAAGTTCCCACTGATTCCATGTGAAGAATGTGGGAGTGGACAAAGTTTGGCTCTTTCCTTATGTGCTTCCTGTATTAATGTTCAGATTGGATTACTAGAGATGGGTAGGGCTGCCTTACTTGGACATCTAGAGCCATTCTAGCTTTAGCTAAAAATCTGAAATTCAAAAAAGATACGTCCAAATTTTGGGAAATTTTTTGTGGGCTTCCTGGTTTGTGTCCTCAACATAAGAGTACCAACAAGTTCCCCCAAATTTTAGGCATGTGGTATCACATCATCCTCATAAAGTCATAGAATCTCAGAAGAGGAAAGAAATTTAGAGTCCAAACCCTGCTTAACTATAATACAAAGTAATAATGAAGGTAGGGTTTTTACAATCAATATATGGCCTGCAGAGATCCTCATGTATGGTTTACTGGTCCCCATTTCTATTTGAGTTTGACACCAATGGTTTAGTAAATAAGTCCTAAGATATTGCTTGGGGCACATGGAAATTAATTGACTTGCACCAGGGTCACATATGGCATTTCTATGGAAAGCCCTGTACTTGGATTTAAACATGCATAAGTAAAGGTTGGATGTTGGATCAGACAAAATGGTTAACCAGAAAGAATGTTTAATTTTCCAATCATACTGAATAATATTCATTGTCTTGATTTACTATTTGCTCATCTACCAGGTTGATAGAATCAGAGACTTATAGAGTTGGAAAGAGACTTTAGGAACTATCTGTTACTAGCTCTTCTTGTTAAAGGGAAGGAAATTGAGGCTCAAAGAAACAATTTGATTTCTCCAAAATCACAAGGGTAGTTATTGGCAGGACTGGGATTAGAACTGAGGTCTCCTGATTCAATGGTTTCACAACCACACATTTTTTCTTTTCAAAAAAATTTAATAGTATTTTATTTTTTTCAGCATTCATTTTTTGAAAGATTTTGAGTTCCAAATTTTTCTCTCTTGGCAAGTAATCTGATATAGGTTATACATGACCACCACACATTTCTTAAGGAATATTTAAGTCCCCAGAAAGGAAAAATAGAGTCAAAGCCTGAAGGCTCAGTAGGTCCTGCAATATCACTTCTTTGATTATGACTGATATTCCTACTATGATTATTCTAACCACCAAAACCAAGATGACCAAGGTTTTCACTAGTAGTAGTCATCAAAGTTGTAGTTATAACAGCAAGGAGGTTAGTATTCTATTCTACAAATTGAGGATGTTGGACTGTCTTCATCATCTCCTTCTGGCTTTCTTGGCTTCCTTCAAGTCTTAGTTAATATCCCATCTTTACAGAAAGTCTTCTCCAAATTCCCTTAATTCCAGTGCTTTCCCTTTCTTACTTATATCCAATTTATCCTGCAGATAACTTATTCACATATGGGTGATTTCATGTTGTCTCCCCATTAGACTGTGAACTCCCTGTCAGCAGAGACTGTCATTTGCCTTTCTTTTTGTTGTATCTCCAATGGAATAAGTTGGGAATAAGTATTTATATAGTACCTACTCTATGCCAAGCACTGTGCTCAGTGCTTCTCCCCTCCTATTTTTGGAAATAAATATTTTCTTATTTGATTCTCACAACTACCCTTAGAGGTAGGTGTTATTAGTTTAGCCAGTGCCTGTAATAAATGTTTTATTGACTGGGTTCTCTAGCATAGACTTTAAGTAGGAAAAAATGAAGCATGAAACCCACATGTGGGCGTTTCTGACCAGAGAGCCCCTAAAGGTCAGTCCCAGAGGTCATCTCAAATTTATGGGAAAGGATGCTCATGTTGGATTGCTTAGGGATACCAATAATGATAATGTCCTGTCCAAGAATTTTTTAATGCATTTTGGAGGGGCTTGTTTTTCCTTTGTAGAAATCAGGGATTTCATGTATGGAGGAATTCTCAGTGAGGAAACTTCTATCTTATCTATTCATCTTTTCCTAATTCAACATTTATCAATGTATGTGGCCTAGCCTGTGGAGCACCACCCCCAATAGATTATAATCTTTTTGAGGGTACAGTTTGTGTCATATTTATTTTTCTATATTCCCTTGTATTTAGTACTATACACCATGAATCATAGGCAGATATTTGTTGAATAAGTAAGGAAATGAATGAATTTACCACTCACTCACTTTTAAAGATAAATATAAAGGCTATTTTTTCCTACCGCTGTGAGACCTGTTAACTTTGGGTGTTAGATCATTTGAAAAGCGATTTAAAGAGGACAGTTCACCTGGAGGATATTAAATTCAAGAAATATACTTAGAGTTTACAACTAAAGTCCAATGCTGTGCTAAGCTCTGTCTGATAGGTGAGGACTAATCATTTACAGTGACAATAGTGTTGCATTTACAAAGTATTCTTTTAAGGAGGAGATATGGAGCCCCAAGTATTAGAAGGGAAGGAAGATCAATAAAAAGTAGTTTACTCTAGTTAGGTGTTTACTTTTGAATTCTGGGAAATCTTTTCTCCTTACAGCTGTTTCTTATTTTTTGTTTCCTATTCTTTGGCCATATTTCTCCATACTAACAAGCCAATCATATCATTGGCAGTCTTTATTTCAGCCATCTTGAGTATTAACACAGATGGCTGGCTGTTACCTGATCAATTCTATCATTAATGGGTACTGATAATGAAGATGGCTAGAATTGAGAGACTACTTCTATTGCAGTCTAGCTGGCCTCAAAGGCTCAGGCTAAACTATCAACACACACACACACACAATTGTTTCATAATTCCAACTTCTTGCTGTTTCGAGGAGTTTGTTTTCTAGTCATCTGGAAATGAACGTGCCAATTTCTAGCATTCCTGGAATGTCTAATAAATTATTTAGTGTTTCAGCAGTTTTATATTTTTGGAGATGAAAGGCTATATCTAAAACAGTCAGCTAGGAAACAGAAGAGTGAGGCTCAAGAGATTTCAGAGGCATTTCTTCCCTTTTTGTTGAAACTTGCAAAAAAATGATATCTTTCTAAGTAATAAATGTTTTAAAGTAGAATGTTATGACCTGGAGAACCTGTCTTTTCTCCATTCAACATATATTTACCAAGTGCTTCTTATGGGCATAGTACAAAGAAAAAAATAATATAATTCCTGACCTCAATAAGTTTATAATATAATGGGATTGGGAACTCAAACATGTATACAAATCATTATGATTCAAGGTAGACTGTTGATAATGGCACAGGAGCTAGACAAAGTGCTATAAGAAACATGGTGTGTGTAGGAAATGAGGAAAGATTTTATGAAGGAGGTGACACCTAGACCTAAGCTTAAAGGAAGATGGGAGTCAGTAGTCAACATTTATTAGGCACCTAGTGTATGCCAGGCATTGTGCTAAGTGCTGGGGATACAAAAGAGACAAAAGATAGTCCCTGTCCTCAAGGGGCTTACAGTCTAATTGGGTAGACAGCATGCAAAAGACTATGTACAAGCAAGCTTTACATAGGATAAACAGGAAATAATTAATAGAGGGAAGGCATTAGAATTAAGAGGGGTTGGGAAGGGTATTCTGTAGAAGATGTGATTTTCTATTGGACCTTGAAGGGAGTCATGAAGGTCAGTAGTCAGAGATGAGGAGAGAGCATCCCAGGTATGGGGGAAGCCAGAGAAAATGCTTGGAGCTAAGATATGGAATGTCTTTTTTTTTTGGGGGGGGGAACAGCTAGGAGGCCAATGTCACTGGACTGAAGAGTATATTGCAAGGAGTAAGGTGTAAGAAGACTGGAAAGGTGCTAGGTGAGGAAGGGCATTGCATGCCAAATAGAGCATTATGTATTTGATCCTGGAAGAGATAGGGAGCCAGTGGTACATATTAAGTTGGAGGGTGACAACAGGTAACTAGCAATTGTGGTGCTCAAAACAATTTACTTGAGGGGGTGTGTGGAGTCATGCAAGATCTCCTCATGTAGGAGGAGAAAAAGGTCAAGGGATACCAAGAGGTTACTGCTGGGGAGCCTGAGGGAGGAGCCTGGAGAAACTACCTAGGGTGTGGTAGTAGGAAAGGTGGTAGGAGAAGGAAAGAGAACATTTGGTAGCTTCTTATTTTAACTATTTTTCCTGCTAACTAGATGCTCAACGTAATTGTCACTGCAGGAAGGCAAATGATGTCAGCACCCTTTAAATTTCAGAGCCCTAGGGTAAAGTTCCAATTGCCACACCCTAGTTACTGCTCTGACAGGAAGAAATGAAGGGAGTACATTCCAGGCAAGAAGGATGGCCTTCTTGAATCCTCTAAAGTGGAGGAGAGCAGTAAGGGATTAGGAAATAGCTAGTATTCTAGTTTGACTAGAAAAACCATAGAATTTTGAAGGGGAGAAGAATGAAGTAAGGCTAGAAATGTGAGCTGGAAACAGCCTGCAGAAGGCCTTAAATGTTAGGCAATAGGGAGCCACTGAAAGTTTTTGACTAGGAGAAATATTGGAGAAGAGAAAGAGAAAAGAAATGAAAGATATAGAAAGAAATTTACAGTAAACCAGAGATTGAACTAAGAGAAGGTAATATAGGTAGTTGGGTAAGGTACAACATGCAGGAATGGTGGGAAAGGAAAGAAGAAACTTTTAAAATTATTGCTTTAATAAAGGCAGACTTAACAAAAACATTTTTATTAAATACAATATTTTAAAGTCTGTTCCCTATGGCCCATAAGTCTTTACTTCATGTTAAGTCAAGTTGTTATAATGAAGGTTTAAAACCTTCAGTAATGTACATCTGGATCCAGTCCCCACCCCAATTCCCACCACCCTGGTGAATACCTCACAGGGTCCACTTTCTCTATGATGGCACTAGTGGTAATTCACTTTATTCTCTGATCATCTCATTAGCCACTTTGCTACAGGGTAAGTACCCTCTGCCCCATTCCCATTTGGAATAATGTAAATCTGTGCCAGAAAGGGTGTATCAATATATGTCCCTATGGCTCCACTCACCATTGCTATAACTTTCCAAACCAAAATACTCCTCCCTGTTCACAATTCTTTTATGTGTATTTGCATTTCACATTAGAATATAAGCTCCTTAAAGGTAGGGACCAGAGTTGGCACATAGAAAGTACTTAATAAATGTTTTCTTATTCATTCATTCATTCATTCATTCATTCATTCATTCATTCATGCATTCATTCATCCAGTACACAGTAAAGAAGCACACTTTTCGAATCTTGTCTAATTTACTAAATGCCCTATCCTGGTTTTGGAGTAAACTGGTAATTATTTGTATATAAAGGAGACCGGTAGCATGGCTAATCCAAAATTTATTTGGATTTTATAATTCATTCTGTGTTTTTTTTTTTTCTTTAGGCATTATAGTTCCTTTTCTAATTGTGTCTTGCTAGTGTCATGGTAAAGGCAGCTAGGTGTGTAGTGGACAGAGTTTCGGACTTGGAGTCAGGAAGACTCATCTTCTTGAGTTCAGATCCTGCTTCAGATACCTCCTAGCTGTGTGATCCTGGGCAAGTCACTTAACCCTGTTTGCCTCAGCACCCTCATTTGTAAATGAAATGGATAAGGAAATGGCAAACCAGTCCAATATCTTTGCCAGGAAAACACCAAATGGGTTTCATGGAGAATTTGACATGACTGAAATGACTGAAAAACAAAAGTGTCATGGGAGACTGAACACTGAGCCCAGTCCTTACATGCATGTGCAAAGTATTGCTGATGTAATTTGTGATGTGCAAGAGGCTGGAGAGCCTACTTCTAGAAAAGTCAGGATGACTTATAATGGAAGTGCCTTGGAGAGTTTTAGATGTTCTGTATCTGGTTCCATTATACTAACCACTGGTTAATAGGAACCACTTTGGTTGGCTCTGGCTATGTAATTAACATCATTTTTTTCTCTGAATTGACTCCTGCTTATTGATGGGATTTTATTGAGAGGAGAGAGATAATGCTGTAAAGGGAGAAGCCTTGCAACCTTCCCATCTAAGGCTATGTGGTACCTGCATAAAGAACTAGAGAATTAGCACTAGAGAAATAAACCTTCGATCTGGGAGAATGAGAGCAAAGAGTGCTTGATACATTTATATTAATAATAAAAATGATTTAGAATCCTCTAGACAGACACTAACGTAGTAGAGAAACAAGAGGAAGGGCAAACGGTCTATCAGGTAGAAGCTGGCTTGTGGTTTTTAAATGGCTAGATATGTTTCACAGCATGGATAATCGTGAGAAAACACTCTCAGTTAGTGTTCATTGGTTTTCTTTTATCGAGTCTTGGTGACTGGCCTCACTTTGGAGATTTGTACAATAAAGCTTCTGCTTTTAGCATTCATTAAAAAAAAGCACTAATACACACAAAATCCTGTTATTATTTTTTTTTTTGAGGGGGGAAGGCAGGGCAATTGGGTTAAGTGACTTGCCCAAGGTTACATGGCTAGTAAGCCTTAAGTGTCTGAGTCTGGATTTGAACTCAGGTCCTCCTGACTCCAGGGCCCATGCTCTCTATTCACTTGCTGCCCCTAAAATCCCATTATCTTACATCGAAAGAACATACAAAGTTCTTACATCATCATGAATTTGCTGATGAGTCCAACACCGAATCTTGCCAGCTGTCAATAATTTGTTGCCTAAGAAGGGAGTTTTAAAGGATTGGTGGTATTTAAAGGATTGTGCCACTAGAGAGAAGAGGGGAATTCCTTCCCAATAATAAATAATTTCTAAATTTACAAAAGTAATAAAAAAAAAAAACTCTGGGTAGAAAAGTTATGACTGACCCATTTTTTCAAATGGGGAAGTGGAGGCCCAGACAAGGAAAATAAACTGCACAATGCTTGTGCAAAGTCCAAGCCAGGATCTGAACCGATGCTCATACTTCCCACACCCTAATCTGTTTTCAGACCTCTGGCCCCTGTAGCTATCCTTGGTCTTAAAAGTCTGCCAAGCTTAATGCCTGGGTAGGGATAATGCTTAATGTTTTAATCACATCCAGAGTAATCACAAAGGGTTGCTTTAACAATGTCTGATCTAGCTTCTTTCCTATTCATAATAAGTCACTTGCTTCATGATATACAGTTGCAATGAGGTTTCAAGGGTTTATTACAAGCTTTTATAAATCCCATACTGGGATTCATCTTCTAAAAATACCACCCTCTCCAGTTTATATGGCACCTTTTTTATTTTCTTGAGATGTTCAAAGTGTTTTATGTTTTCTTGTTAAATCTCACAACATCTCTACAAGGCATACAGAAAGGTAGGCCTCAGGTTATTACATCTGTTTGAAAGCTGAAGTACAGAGAGGATGTGTCATTTACTCACCACCTCACAGTGAACAAGGGGCAGATGGGTGAACTGGAACTCAATTTTCTGATTAAGAAACTAACTACTCAGTCCATTGAATCCACTGTTGCAATGAACAGCATTAAGATAGGCAGCATGCCACAGCAGACAGAGTGTTGGTCTCAGACCTTGGAACACGTGAGTCTTCCCTCTGACATACACTGGCTGTGTGACTCTGGGCAAATCACTTAAATCCCCGGGGGAATCTACTAGGCACCTCGCTAGGAAGGTAAATTTCAGAGAAGGCACTGAGCTGCACTGGTGGGGGGAATTTCCTCATCTGGGTGTTCTCTCTATCAGTGAAATCACAGTTCAGGTTTCTGTGGCCATCCTTTTCCTTTCCAAGCACTCCCTCTCAAGTTTTCACATCCTTCTTTGAAAACCAATGAGGGAAAGCCTTCAGAAAATTCATTGGCTTTCTAGTTTTCTCTTAAAAACTGCAACTAGACCACATTCTCCTCAGTGTCACAAGCTCCTAGACATGTTCTCTCCTACCCATCCCCCATTATCCTGCAAGATATTATTGGGTGAAGAGAGATTTTACAGACTGGCAGAAGACCCTAGCAGTTCAAAAGTGGGAGGGACAAAGAGGGAGAATAAATCTGTCATTTTCTGCGAGGGATCAATAGGCAATACCATCAATCTGCCACTCCTCTTCCCCAGAAACCTTTCCCCTCCTTAGGGCTGAGACCCGACTTACCCTAGCAGTGGGAGCATTACTTCACCTGTGAAGGAGACGTTGTAAAATGGATTGCATTGTTTAGGTGAAGACTTCATCTAATTTTTAATGAAAAAAAATATGGGCAACCCAGATAATAACCCACCTATGATCATTCCTCATCCTCACTGGGAGAAAAGCATTCTTTGCAGCTACTTTCTGTGAGCTCACTCAGGTGTAGGACCGACTTACCCCTCCCTCCTGTACTCTTTAGGAAATGTGCCTTTCTCTTACAAACTGAGCAGGTCATTGAAAGAGGAGGGTGAGGAAATGGGTTGTTATTTTTATGTTGCTATCAGGGTAGAAGACTCAACTATAAAGCAAGGTTCAGCTGATTAAAGCATTCCAACAAAAGAGCCAAAGTTCCTACCCCAGAGAATTCCCCTCCCAGGTATATGAGACCAGTGCTCCATAATTACCAGAGTTTTTACAGTTGCCTCAAGTAGTGAGGTTTTTGTGTTTATACAGTCCATTGTTTAACTCCTGGATAATCTTTTTTCTTCTTAAGGAACCTTGTATTTCTCTTGGGGTTCACTTTTTTCCATTTCGTTTCTTGTGAGCCCCTCCCCAGAAAATGAGGGGAAAGGAGGTTAAAAAATTTAATTTTTTTAAAAGTGGTTATTAACAGCTCTGGCAAGTGGCTTGGTGAGAAAGGATGGAAGCCTAATTTGAGGACTGTTTCAAGAATTTAGTTAGTCATGTCATCTTTGCATACTGCCCCACCCCCATCTCTTCATATCTTCCCACCTCAGAGAATTAAAAGCTGGCTAGATAACTATGTTGCCTGAAGCCCCTGGTTGCTATGCTTTTTTTTTTTTTTTTTGTGCTTTTCTTATTAGTAACAAGAAGTGGGATTTTGTAAACACATGCTATTTGTGTGACTCCTATTACTCACTTGAAGCAATGTGAGTCTTTTTTCCACTGTGGTCTATGTGTCTGAGTCAGAGGGAGCCCTACAAGAGGTTTCTTTGAATTGATGGTTCCCTCCCAGTCACTCTTGACTTACTGCCAACATTGCAGGGCGTAGTTACGAACAAATCTTTTTTTTTTTTTCCCCTTCTTCTTTAAAGCCAGACTGATTCATAGAAACTCCTTTAAAACTCAGTAAAAAGACACCGCCCCATCACACATCCCAACACACCAAGAGAGGAAACATAACCTCAGGAGTCAGATCCTTCCCCTCAGTGCTGTTACATACTCAAGAAGAGAGGACCAAGGACAAAAGCCCTCTTGTCACTCAAGGTGCTTTGCTGCAGTCGTTCCCTTTCTCAAGGTAAGAAATCTTTTGGGAGAGACTCAGAAAAAGTTTCTTTTCTCCCTTTTCTCTTTGTTTCCCTTCTTTGGACCTCACCCAACCTTGCCTTTTTTGCCTCTGCATTTCTGCATTTGTCTTGACTTTTGCGATCTTAAGGCAGCTCACTGGGTGATGAGGAAAAATGAAACTTCTTTTTGCTCAGGGGCTGACAAGTACGCAAACCCTCACACGTATCGACACTACTTAGAGTAGGAACGAGAAAAGCACGAGAATCAGGGGACAGTTTGCTTATTAGTCACTGAGCCTGCTCTCCAAGGTGTGAGGAGCTGGGACTTTGGGACAATCTGGGCACTTTTCCATAGAGGAAACGCTGCATAACTTTGAGATGACATATTTCAACTGCTCCATTCTGATTTCAAAAATGCTTCAGTACTGTAGTCGGTTTTTTTTTTCCTATTTGATTTTGACTGACTCTTTAAAACAATTTTGTAAAAAATTAAAGTTTAAATTCTATTTGTTTTTTATAGAGAGGTAGTTTTGTTTATTATAAAGTTATTTTCTTTTATTTAATGTTATTTCTAGTTTGAAAAAGGAAAAAAAACTAGAAATTAAAATGTTGCTCAGGAAAATAAAAGTGTTTCAAATAAAATTTAGAATAGTAGAATTGATGAAATCAGACTCCTATCCAATCTGAGTTCCAAAGAGCTCTCTAATTGGGCAGATGTAGGGTGGAGGGTGGTGGTAATTCATTTGTTGCTGAGAAATTATTTCATGGATTTCTGTTTCCACCTGAAAAGTAACTGCATTTCAGAAGTGAATAAGGATATTTTAAGTAAGAAAACAAAATAATTTGTAAAAAAAAAAAAAAGATGAAGAAGAAAGAAGGTAGTAATTTTTCTGGATAGAAAGCAGCCAGCTGCTTTTGAATGGTTATTCTATTACTATTTTAGAAGGCAAAGTGACATGAACAAGAACACTCCAGCAAACAGTGATAGTAATTTTGAGAAAGAATCTTTTTTTTTTTTTTAATCTCTTTAGATTTCCTATTCTCTGATTAGAGTGTCTTTGCCCAGGTGTGGCTCATTTCAACATCTCTACTATAATTAATTTTTCCCCCTGCATAAACAAAACAAGGGAGAAAAGACAAGATACGACCTGTTTCGAGAGGTTAGGTTTTCCCTTAAGCAATTCAGTGTATTTGGAGATTTTTAATGCAACCAGTTTGTTTTCTTTTTCTAACCAAAGCTTGCTTTAAAAAGGCTTGGGAGGTAGAAAAAAGAAGGGTGAGGCAACCTGTTGTAAATACAGGCTATCCCCAAAGTCTCAGTTGCAGTTTTGAGCTAAGTTGAAGGTCATCTTAAACTTTAAGCTAAGCTTAAAACTGCAGCTAAGACTTTTGGGACACTGTGTAGAGAAGCTGCTGCTTTTGCTCAAAGCTCTCTGTCTTGATGCCTTTGCCAGCACATAAAAGGAAACTATTATTTCAATCACCCATTTTCTAATAATGGTTTTGTCCCTTCATAATACTAATCTTTTCTGAGATTTTTGAAGGCTATCAGCTAGGAACTATGAGAACAAACAACTGGTAGGAGAGTTGTTCAGTTGCTACTGGTGGTTTTCTTCCCCCCCCCCCACCCCAATTTTTCAATTAAAATGTGAGTTGTTTTTCTAGTGGTTTCTGCTCCTCATCCTTAGAGGCCGGTCAAGCTCCAGACTAACTTCTGAAAAGTGGGCTGATGAGTGGACATTTAACTGGAAGGATCCCTAAGAATTAAGATCGGTTTGGGACTGTACAGTTCACTTAGATCTATTGCAAAATTTTCTCTTCTGTCTCCTTACCAGCTGCCCTACTGCCAATCTATTCTAGGGTGGGTCCAAATTCTCAAAAAGAGCCTTGAAACCAAATAAACTCAGAGTACTTCTGAACCAGAGATCACCTAAAACTATTATAGTGGATCTCTCATCATGCTAAGAAATTCTGCAAGGCCTAATTCAATTGGACCAAAAAAAAAAATCAAGTAAATTTAAAAAAATTTATTAAGCATCTATACTTTGTGCTAGGTTGTAGGGATACAAAGATTAGGGTTAAACAGTCCCTCAATGAGTTTATATTCAACTATCATGGGTGGAGATAGGATGGAATAAAAAATATACAGCAAAAGGTTAGGGAAATTGAGGAGGGAATGATCACTAAAAGTTGGGGGAGGGGGCAGTGGGTCAAGGAAGGCTTTCCTAGAAGATAGAGCCTAAGTTGAGCCCTGAAGGATTTTGAAAGTGGGACAGAAGGAGGGAGTTTATTTCAGACTTGTTTTTGAATGTACGAGCAGGGTAGTAGAGTTCAAAAGTGGGGAAATGGCTGGTGGCCTCTGGAAATTTTTTTCTTTTTTAAAAAGTTTTGGTGAGGCAGTGACATTGTCAGCCCCATGTTTTAAGAGCATTATTTTAGTGCCTGTATAGATGATAGGTTAGAGTGCAGAGATATTGGAAGCAAGGAGACAAATTCAGAGGCTAATGCCATGGTCCAGACGATAAGCAGTGAGGGCCTAAGCTAAATTCTGTTGGTAGGATGTGAGAGATGTCGTGATGTTAGAATAAACAAGATTTGGTAACTGATTGGATATGGGAGGTGAGGGAGAATAAAGAGTCAGGGATGCTTCTAAGGTTTTGTATCTAAATGATTGAGTGGATGGTGATGCCCACCATTGAAACAGACCTTTTCCTTAATTCTTCAGGGAGGAGCCCAGATTGACATAGCCTCAGAGGTGACATTCAGGCTTAACTGTGCTAACCTCATCCATGGACCCCAATGAGTCTAGAGCAGTACTAGCTGCGTCTTGGTTGGAAGGACCTTTATGGAGACCATGTTGGTTCTTTGACCATAGTGGGACTTCAAACCTCCTCTTGGCTAGGTTTAGTATGGCTCTGGGGGGATTCAGTCAGTATTGAGCCTAATAATACTATTTAGTGATGGACTGAAGATACAAGGGGAAAAAAAGGGCCTTTTCAGACTGGAGACAGTACAGAACTGGTATACTCACTATATCCTTCCCTTCTCTGTCTCTGTGTCTCATTCTCTCTGTCTCTTTCTATAAATTTAGGCCAAAGACAAGATTTAAAAAATGATAACAGGCATTTTTTAGACCTTGTAACTGTTCATCCAGCCAAGCACATATACACTATTTGAATCAAAACTATTTCACACACTAAACATAATAATATAATAAACATAATAACATCATTCTCTGATTCACCACACATTGATTCACAGTCATAAAACTGACTCAACCAAAGGTCTAGATATAGGTACACACTCACAGACAAACACACACTCAGAGATACATGTTGACACACCCAGAATTAAATGGTTCCCCAGAGGTCACATTCAAGGCATTGTGGTATAACAGAGAGAGAGAGTTGGCTTTGGAGTCAGGAAAACCAGAATTCAAGTCCCACCTTTGACACATATTGAATGTGTCATGTTGGAGAAGTCACTGATCCCTCTCAGTATTTCAAAGAGAAGCTGCAGCCCTTTGGTAGAAGGACATTTCCTAATCAAGTAGTCCTCTCTCTCCATGAACTCACAGGACCAGTCCCTATCCTTTGGAAAGACTCACATTTATATTGTACTTTAAAGTTTGTTTATAGCATGTTTTCCTCCCCAACAGTGTCAAGTAAATAATGCAAGTATTATTTTGATTTAACAGCTAAGGAAATTAAGGATCAGAGAGGTCAATGATTTTCCCAAGCTCTTAACCTATATTTAGTAAGTGTCAGAGTTGGGTATTGAATCGAAGTCTTCTGACTGTAAGCCCAATACTCTTTTTACTTAAATGTGCTGGAAATTTATGTAACTTAACTCTTTGGGGTGTCCCATGACTTGGTCCATAGCTCATTTAGTCATGCCTATTAGATTCAGTCAAAAGGTCACACTTAAGGAGCTAGAAGGCCTCAGGTTCCCCACCCCTGGGAGGCTCTCATCAAAAAGTCTACCAACCATATCACTCCTATCTTATTTCCACACTGCTAGTAGGCAATCCCTCTATTAGGAGATTCCTATTCTCTCTCCCTGGAGAAAACTAAATGATCCTCAATACACAAGGAGAACCTAGTCTTCTTTCAGACATCAACCTTCCAGTCTTTTCCCCACTCCCCACAGGTGTGGCAGAGTATCCAAAGTATCTGGACCATACTTGTGTTGCAAAAGCAAGAGAATAAGAATAAAATCTAAATGGGGTGTTTTCTCCCAAACCATGATTAGTTCTTCACAGTGTCATAGAGTGGAAAAGACACTAGTGCTAGGTCCCAACTCTGACTCTGTCTTGCTGTGTGATTTATTTACACATTTGTAAAGTGTAAGTTGTACGCTGGAAGTTATTTAACCTCTCTGGGAATTAGTATGTTGAGATATAAAATGAGAGGATTGAGCTTAATCTCTAAATCTTCTTGTAGCTCTAACAATCTATTAATTTTTACTTTTATCTTGTTGGGAGGAGATATGACCCTAGGAGACACACCAGGAGACATTACCCTTACCTTAGTAGACTGAATAGAAATAGGCAATGGCTAGTCCCTGGCTCATGTCAACAGCTGAGTTAGCTCTTAGAGTTGAGTGGGAAAAGAGTAGAAAGAGGCAAAAAGTTGCATTTGAAAGGGCGTTCTACCAGAGTATACACCCTTCCCCACAAGGCCCCCAGAGACAGCAACATCCATTCAGAAATTCCTCATGCATCCGGTCTGGTTGGCTTTTCATAAAAGATCCTCATTTGCTCCATTAATTGAATGCAGATTGTAAGCCCCCAAAGGAGGTGGGGAGGGGGCGTTGAAAGAGGAATGGATAAGACACCTGGTAGACACTTTGGTAGTTAGGCATCTGCCAGGAACCAAAGGAGACATGGGGAAACTGAACAGGTCCTGGGAAAGAAACTCCACCCGTTTCTTAAGAATAGACCCTGCAGCATGAGGGTGTGGTTGTAAAGGGCTGTGTGTGTGTGTGTGTGTGTGTGTGTGTGTGTGTGTGTGTGTGGTTTCTTGGGCTCATAAAAGAGAGACACAGAGACAGAAAGATGGAGAGAGAGAGAGAGCAGAGAAAAGAGACACAGAGACAAATTTTTGGAGAGACAGAGACATAGATGGAAAAATAGATGGAGAGACAGACACAGAAAGAGAGACAGTGATAGAGAGAAGCAGAAAGGGAGACAGAGAAAAAGGAAGGGAAGAAGAGAACAGAGAAATTGGAGGAGATGATAGACATATATGGAAAGAGAAAGCCTAGAGGAGGAGGTAGATAATAAAAAACATGTCTATAGTACATGACTCTATAACACAGGTGTATAAATATTATTATCCCTATTCTACAGCTGAGAGAACAAAGGTCCTTAGAGATTAAATTTTATGGTAGCCCAGCAAGGAAGTGACAGAGCTGGGATTCAAACCCAGGTCTCTTGACTCCAAGTCTCAGCATTCTTTTTTTTTGGAGGGCAATTGGGGTTGAGTGACCTGCCCAAGGTCACAGGGCTAGTTTTTGTGTTAAGTGTCTGAGGTCAGATTTGAACTCAGGTCCTCCTGACTCCAGGGCGGGTACTCTATTCACTGAGTCACTTAGCTGCCCTCTTGGGCATTCTTTACCCTACACTTTGTTTTTTCCAAATACGATCCAGGGAGCCAGAAACACAGGAGAAGAGAGAAAGAAGGGCATGGGGAGAAGTGGGAAAGATGCTTTTATGAAGTGTTACCTGGTGGTAAAAATGCAAGTTTTCATGAATGGTCCAGCTTTTTTCCCCTCTTCTTTTTTCTCCCTCCTGACTTGCAGTTTATGTATCAACAAGACAGTAATTGTCCTCAATATTGCCTATACTTTAAAAGGGTAAAAACAAAGTTGAGAACAATGTGAAACTTATTCTTTCATCTCAGAGCATGAAAGTATGTGTGTACGTGTGTGTATGTGTGGGAAGCAAAGCATCGTGGTATGTTCCTTCAGCTCCAAGGAGATATTCCTTGCCTCCTCATGATTTACTAACTAGGGATGGGTTCACTTGGGCCTTTACCCCATCCTAAATGGTGCCAAGAAGCACTTGTGCATCTTCAGCAGAAAGAAACAAATGACAGGTAAGGTGTGTAACCATGACAGGGAGGGGAATGCTTCCTGCTCCCCGACCCAAGCCCTGGGTACCTTTGGGACCCTGCTGCCTGGTCCTCCATTTCTGTATCTCTTGGTCATTCACCACTGTCTCTGTGTCATGACTACCCTTCACACCCAGGTCCTAGACTGCTGCCCTCATACGGTTTGACCACTATCCTGGGTCTTAATCACTCCTTTGCTAGTTTTATTTTCTCAGTGAATCTCAGGGTCAAGGGAAATGACTTGTGCCATGCCTCCCTCAACTGCTGTGCCTGCTGCCTCCTCCCACAATCACATCCCAGAAAATAGGTGGTTGAGGATCACTGAACAAATTGTAGAGGTACAGGCTAGTATCTCTAGGATTAGCATCTCTTTCCTGGCATGATTGCCTTCATCCAGTGCCTAGGGTTAATTGATGGTGTTGGCTACTCACCCAAACCATATTGAAATAACAAAAAAAGTCTAATACATGCTAAAGCCAGTGACTTGTACAAAAACCACTCATGGCTCAATGAGGGGGAAGACAGGTTTGGGCCATGTTGGAATCCTGAGGTCTTCCCACTCCCCTCGTAAGCTCCACCCCACAGCAGCCTTGACATGTCCTAGTCCTATTATCTCTGTCTCCCTTCCTTGTGGAATGTTGTTCTGGGGTCAAATGTCTCTTTCCAAAGTTACTCTTCCTTAAAAAATTTGTCTTAAAAAACTGATTTGAGTAAGGCTTTCCTTTTTGCCCTGAGTGCCTTTTTATGGTATTCAGCCTGTGGACTAGAGTCATTATATATTTTTACAGGTTCTTCAAATTCCTCAACTCATAGAGTTTAAGACTAGGGAGGACTTTAGAGACCATCTATTCTAACCCTCCACTGGAGAAAGTTGTGACAAACCAATCCAATATCTTTGCCAAGAAATCTTATGAACAATGTGGTCCGTGGGGTCACGAAGAGTTGGACATGACTGAACAATGAATTCTTCATTTGCAGATAAGAAACCTGAGTCCCCAATGTCTCATATCTAGTTAGTGACATTCTCAGGATTCAAAGCCAGTTCCCCTGACTTCAGATCCAGGCACATTCTGGTATATCAGTCTGAAACCCTGATCTCCCTGTTCTTGGAACATATACACAGGGATTATTCTGAATGTACGTTCATGATTTCTGGGTTCTGAATCAAGTCCATGTTCTTCTACGAAGATAAGTTCTTCAATATGGATTTAGGGAAACATGAGGCTGGAATTTGAATATTAAGCTTCAGAAGCACCTGCCTCTGGGGTTTGGAGGAGTGGTCCTTTAAGAAGAAAGAACCTTGAACATATACCAGAATATTTCTTTCTTGTGATGTCAGGAGGTTTTGGTTAGGTTTTTTTTTTTTTTTGGAGGGGACAAGGTAAGGCAATTGGGGTTAAGTGACTAGTCCAAGGTCACACAGCTAGTAAGTGTGTCAGGTGTCTGAGGCCTATTTGAACTCAGGTCCCTCTGACTCCCCAGCTGGTGCTCTATTCACTGTGTCACCTACTTGCCCCAGTTTTGGTTAGTTTTAAGAAGTGGTGATGATCCATGCATGGACCAGAAAACAGTAACTGTAATAGGGTGGCATTAATAATAATAACTACTATTAATATGTACTTTATGGTTGGTTATAAAACACCTTTGTGTATGCTCCTCACAATAGATCTGTGCATTATGCAGTGCATGCTTACCCATTTAACACATGTAGAAATGTGACTTGTCCAAGGTCACACAGGATGTTAGTGGTAGTTAGTGGTCCTTTCATTATTCTACACTGTCTCAAATATAGTCTTTTCTGAACCTAATGAAAATATGCAAGAAAAAAAGCACAGCATGATAGAAAGAGCTTTGGACTGAAAATTTAGAAATCTGGCTTCTAGGCAGCTATAAATTTGCTGGACAACCATGGGCAAGTCACTTATGTGTTGTCTTCCCGTTCATTAGACTGTAAGCTCCTTGCGGACAGGAACTCTCTTTTTGCTTGTAGTTATATCCCTAGCACTCAGCACAGAGGTTGTCACATAGTAAACATTTAATAAATGCTTAATAAAATAATAATAAAGCCCTTTCTGGGCTTTCATATTCTCATTTACAAAATGGGAGGATTGGGCTAACATGACCTATAAAATGTCTTCTGGCTCAAAAATTCATGAACAATAACAAGATTTTTTTTTTCTTGCTTTAAATGCCTGGGCTTGGAGGAGGGAGGAGAGATTAAAAAAAGGAGGAGCCAAATTCCAGGATAACCTGCAGAAAACTATGGCATACAGTAGCTGTCTCCTGTCAACCTCACCAGAGTGAGCTAGGGTTTCTTGGGACCACACCTTGATTTTTCTGCCTGCTTCCTTTGCTCTTGGCACACACCTCCTACGAGATCTCTTGGCTGCCTGGATACTTCTGCTGTAGGAATCACTACTGAGCTTCTGCTTACCTCTTCCCACTGCAGAAATGTTTGCCTTTTACGTCCTGTTATTCTTCTGGGGTTGATGATGTTGCTTTAGAATTCTATGTCCACCTGAGTTCTTGCTCAACTATTTCAGAGTTTCCACAATCTAATAATGAAATGGATGGGAAAGGGAAAGAGATCCAGATGGATGGTGGTGGGTGGAAAAACAAGGAAGACCTAAGAGTTCCTAAAATGTGCTTACTCTCTCCGGGAAAATTTTCAAAAATAATATGCTTGCTACCATTGTTCCTCTTCGTTCCGAGCTAGCGTGCTATCCAGCGTTATGGGTGTGGGCCTTCAGTTTTCCTTCACTGGTAAAAAAAATCATGCCATATTAGAATATAAAGAAGAAACCTGAGAAATCATGTAATCCAGGCATTCTTTATTTTTTTATTTATTTTTATTTGTTTGCTTTTTGCAGGGAGAAAGGCAGGGCTATTGGGGGTAAGTGGCTTGCCCAAGGTCACATGGCTAGTAAGTGTTAAGTGTCTGAGGGCAGATTTGAACTCAGGTCCTCCTGACTCCAGGGCCAGTGTGGTCCAGGCATTCTTAACCTAGGGTTCATGAACTTGTTTTGATAGCTGTATTTCAATGAAATTCATTTCATTTGTAATCTTACTCATTATATTTTATGAACTTAAAATTGTTCTGAGAAAAAGTCCATAGGTTTCACCAGACTGCCTAAATTTAAGAATCTCTGACTCTAATCCAACAGCCTCATTTTACAAATGATGAGGTGAAATGATTGATATATAGGGCTCACTGACTACTGACCTCTCTGGGTTTCTTTAAGTCCTGACTTTTCAGTTGTTTTTAGCCATGTCTGACTTTTTGTGAACCCATTTGGGATTTTCTTGGCTAAGATACTGGAGTGGTTTGCTATTTCCTTCTCCAGTTCATTTTCCAGATGAGGAAGCTGAGGCAAACAAGGTCAAGTGAGTAGTCTGAGGCTGGATTTGAACTCAGAAAAGAGTAGTCTTCCTGAGTCTAGACTTGGGATTCTATCCACTGCACCACCTAGCTGCCCAACACCTAGCAGGCACTTAATAAATGTTTATTGATTGATTGATTCAGCTCAACCGTCGGGTCATTAGCATAGCTAGGCCTGTGGCCCAACATGATATATGGTGGAAAACAGCCTTGATTTAGAGTCAGAAGACTTGGTTTCCATCTTCAGTTCTGTGATTTACTAACCATGTGATCTGGGGTGGGTGACTTCACATCTCTAGGTTTTAGCTTCCTCAGCTGTAAAAAGAAGGGCTTGAACTGAATGATCCCTTCCAGTACAAGCCTCATGACTTCCAAGCCTATGCTTTTTCCCCCATGCATCTTTTCTATGTTTTCACTCCAGTCTCATGATAGTCGATGTTGATGCCAGATAAAAGCCACTCTTCCCACAACAATCCTAACATGTAGCCTCTTTTTTGGGGAAGCATTCCCAGACTGATGAAAGAACCAGTTGTTTTCCCAGAAGCCCACAGACCACTCTTATTTTGGCTGCCTCAAGCGCAGATGTTTTTTTAAAAATTATCATTACAGTTGTGTTGTTTAAGAAGTTCAGTCCCAATTGGACAGTAATATCTATACCTTCCACCCAAAACACCAGGCTTTTAGAAGCAGATGGACATTATGCTCTCTCCCATGGAGAAATAAATGGAGTTTTTTCTTTCTGTTTGGAAACAAGGTTTGGAAGGGAAACTATTGTCGAAATGAAGCAATAACAGTTACGCTGAAACTTCACTTGAAGACTCATCTAGTACATATCCCTTTCCCTCTGCAGTTACCTACTCCCATTATTGAATTTATTTTTAATATCTTTCCACTCTAGTGATGGAGCATTTCCTTTGCTGCCTCTGTGTTCAATTACCATCTGATTTTCTGCATGAAATAATTCTTTGATGGAAAAGACTGACTTAAGAAAGAGGGCACTGGGTTTTTTCTTTTCCTGTCAAACAATAGTTTCCTTAGAAGGTTAAGGGACTCCTATATTTAGATGGTGCCACTAGCTAACTGGTTGGGCTGAAAGGGGCTTCTGAGATTTATATCCAAGCTCCTTATTTGAGAGATGAGATTATAGCCTCAGAGATATGAAGTGACTTATAGAAAGGCAATTGGTTGTTGGGTGGTAGAGCAAAGACACAAACCCAGGTCTTCTAGTTAAAAATCCAGTGTGCTTTCCTCTACATATAAGGAAGACAGCATAGAGAAAACTGGTGGCAAATTAGGGTATTGATGAGGCAGCCAACGACATGAAGAAGTTCCTCCATCTTTCACCTCTTCTTGTCCTTTGGAGAAAGTATTGGGTCTTTCATCAGAGCAGGGGAGGGTTTGAGTGATCTGTGGAAACTGTAATGTCATTGCGGGGAGATAATAGAAGGAAGAACAATGCTAATTAGTCCTGAGATTATATAGGATTCTCGTATCATTTAGTTGAGAATATGGAAGATGGTTGTGAGAGAGCTGATAGAAAAGCCTTTGTTGAATTGTTTTAAGAGTTTGTACCTGAATAGTTATACATATTGTAAAGAGGAATGTGTAGAAGGATGGATATGATGATAAATCAATAGATAAATTAATTGATACCCTAGAATTCAACATTTTCCATAAATCATTTACATGTATGTTTATTATAGGTATACATTGACTCTACATATGCACATATTCACACACACACACACATGCACATATTCTTTGCTTTTTAATGAAAAGAAGCTAGTGTATACCCACCAGAGTTAAGTGCCCCCAAACAAATGAATCCACATAGAGATTCACAGATAAGAGTCATAAACAAGCATTTGTAAGATGAACATCGTTTTTTTTAAAAAAACGAAAGAAAGCTGATACTCCAAAGACCATCTATAGCAAATAAGGAGAAGCTCACCTTTTGGTCTAATTTTAATGTTTCCCATGAAGGCTTCAGTAGCCTCTTAATGTGTTAGTTATTTTAATTTGTTCTAAATCCTGGTGATCAGGAGAGCTCCTGAGCAATTGGAGTCCATACCCATTGACTCTCACATGTCAATTCTGTTGGAACAGCATCAGTTATGGGACAGTGTCCTTTTCCCATGGAGCCAGGGTACATGGCTACTGCTGTGGGAGATAATTCTAATAATTATAGCTAAGACTTATATGATGCTTACTATGTACCAGGCACTGTGCTAAGCACTATACGGTTGTTATCTCATTTGATCTTCTCAATAACCCTGAAAGGCAGGTGTTATAATTATCCTTATTTTACAGTTGAGGAAACTGAAGCAAACAGAGGTCAAGTGACTTGTCCAGGGTCACACAGCTAGACCGCTTCTGAGATCAGATTTAAACTCAGTTTTTCCTGACTTTGGGATCAATTTTGTTTGTATCCATTTTGCCACCTGGCTGCCCCCTTAAAAGGTTATATCATTTCATCATAATCCTTATAATATACCCTTATAATCTCATCCAGCAGACTGGAGTAGTTAACAAATTATTGAGTAGTTTTTCAGACTTCTACCCTCTTATAAAATATTTGGGACAAAAATTATATTCAACATAAAATGCCGCCATTTCTTCTTTATTATACTACTAATCATTATACATATATGGTAGATACTGTGATAATACAAAGTATTTTTCTCATAATAACTGTATGAGGTAGATATTATATGTATTATCCCTATTTTACAGATGAGAAAACTGAAACCATCAGAAATTAAATGATTTGCCTATGCCCGCACAGGTAATAAATCTTTGAGGAAACATTACAACTAAGCCCATGATTTGTTGGAGCCAATTTGTGTTGGCTTTTGAGAGCTGGTTGTTAAATTTTTATTGTGAGCATCCACACTCCGTAAATTGACAAAGGCTACAAATCAAGGCTTGCTTTGTTGTTTTATTGATTGTCTAGACTTAAAAAAGAGATTGAAGAAAATTAATTATGTAGATTAAACTTAAAAGAACAACTTGCACATTTTTTTTTTTGGAGAGCCAGTTGTTAAACACCCCTGGACCCAGCTCTCTTGCCTCTTAAGTCTGGAGTCATTATGCTACTGTGATACAAAGGAGAATAGCTAACACCCATTTCTTGGGTAACCTTGGGCAAGATGGCCTCCTCTTTTGAGGCCTGAGTTTTCTTATTTTTAATTGAGGTTAGATTAGATGATTTTTAAGGTGAAGCCCTAATATTGTTTTTGCATATAGGGAAATTCACAATTCCTGACCTCAGTGAATTTATAAAATCCAAAGAGAATTTGCTTGGAATTTTGATCAGGCTCTTAATGATTCCTTTATCTTTCCTTTCCCAGTTCCCTATTTGTTCTTTCTTCACCATGGAACTAAATTGTGCTTATGGCAGGGTGAGAATGCAAAGGATTCAAATCAGGACACATTTAAGTGCTTATATTTAAGTGTGTACAAAGATAAAATGCAATAAATAGTCCCTGCCCTGAAGTAGATGATATTCTATTAGGGTGATACTACAAGTATTTGGATAAGTAAACATAGATGAGTAAATAGAGTTTCAGCCTCTGGAAGGGGTGGGGGGGAGGGCGGCACTCAGCGGAAGGAGGATAGGCTCCCACAAGAGATGACACCTGAGCTCTGAAAGAAGAAACAGGTTATGAAAGAGCAAGATGATGAGAGAGAGAGAGCATTCCAAGCAAGGCAGATGGTTTATGTGAATGCTGCAGCAGGAACTGAATGTTGGATATGGGGAATGACCTTTAGTCTAATTTGGATGAAACATAGGTTACTTGAAGGAGAGTAATGTGGAATAGGTAGGAGTCAGTTTGTGGAGGGCCCCTGAATGCTTAGTTAACAGACAATAGGGGGGCACTAAAAGTTTTTGAGCAGGGGAGTGACATGGGCAGATTTGTACCCAAGCAAATTATTTTGGCAACTGGAAAGAGAATGGATTAGAGACAGAAGAAACTGGTAGAAGAAAGATCCACCAAGTGGCATTTAGGATAGTAGAAGTAGAATACTTTAGGTAAATGTCCATTTTTTTTACCCCGTTTTCTTTAGAGAGTAGATTCTTGAGAGAATGCTTCTAAGGTTAGTCTGCCGTGGTTCCTAATTAAATAGGCAAATTCTTCCCAAAGGGGAAAGGGTGGAGCTCCACTGGGTGTGAGTTCTAGGGATTAATTTCATCCTGGTAAACGCCACTGGATTAGGCTCCAGATTTGAGGCAGATCTTGGTGGCTGCATAGTCTTGGTTTCTGTCCTTCCTTTCCCCCAGAAAAGTCTGTATTTTCTGGGTCACTGGGAAAATGGCTGAATGTTTTATGGTGTAATCAGACCCAGGATGCTTGTCTGAAAGATGTTCTGTAAAAAAGGACTGTGAAGCAATCTTGTGCCATCTTGTACAGGGAAAATTCCAGTTTCTCCACCCTCGCCTTTCATCTTAGAGATTCTCACCCACTTTCACATGAATCATGGAAATTACAGCTAAGTCGGAATATCCCTGTGATGTCACATAGTCATTTCATCTTCTCCCTTCTCCCCCCCACCGGCTGGCTTTGTCCACTCAAGCCACATGAATCTTTACAACTTTTTTGACTTTGGAAGTCACTTTTCTCATTGCTCCATTCTATCCCAGGTTTCCTAATTATTCTCTTAAACCACATATGAAAAATTCTTCTACCTGCTTTCCCACTATTCTCACTATTATTTAATAAATTCAATTCAATAAGTAAATAAGTATTTTAAAGCCCTTGTCAGATCTCCAGGCACTGTTCTAGATTCTGGAGATGCAAAGCTATAATAAAAAATAAGAAATGATCCTGATTTAAAGTAGTTTACATTCCACAGTGTTTTGGAAAGTGATCCTCAGATCCTCAATTTTGAAATCATATACAAGCTTTTCAAATTTAGTTTGATTCATTCCTCTTATATTAAAGATTTTAGGACTTCTATGTCCAAAAAGATACTCATCAGAAAAGAGGAAATAGGAACCAGTCCTTACTCTACAGAACATTGATGAGCTTAACCCATATCAAACCCATTCAGTTAAGATAGTAGTTTCTAACTGACCTGTGAACTGAGGACATAAAAGCTAAGAAGCAGTCTGACTATGTTTCAATGCTTTTTCTGAGGGAAATCTTTCTGAGTAAAAGGCAGTACAGTGTAATGAAAAGAAAAAAGGACTGGATGTGGACTGAGAAGACCTGTGTTCAAATCTTGACTTCGCTATTCCTGTGCTACTATGAGCAAATCACTTTACTTTATTTGGCCTTAGTATCTTCAAATACAAAAAATATATTTCTTTTAATAGAAAATGAGGATATTAGACTAGATAAACTTTAAAGTTCCTTCTAACTCTAAACTGTGGTCCATGAAGTTTATAGGTAGGTGCAGGTGAAAGGTGTTTCTTCTGTCCACACCCAGACTCTCACTTATAGCCAGAAATGAAAGTAACAGCTGCTGATACCTGGAATGATCAGTAAGTGTTCTAGTCAAATAAATATCCTGTATTAAGAATAAGTTCATTAGAATAGATCAGCAAATTGTTTCCTGGTTAAAATGCATAATGATAACACATATATACTTGTTTTTCTTTCTCTATCTACATATCTCTCATCTTTCTCCTGGGTTCACAGTACAAATGGAAAGGCCCTTGGAATTCATCTAGTCTGGATGGCCTATTTAGTAGTTGAGGGAATAGGGTTAGAGGGGGTAGATGATTTACCTTACACTACAGTTTTAGCACTAGAACCAGGAGAATCAAAACACTCTATCACCGTTCCCCTCCACTTACTGGTTTTCAGTTATCATGTTTTGTCAAGAGTTGATGCATTTCAATAGCATTCAAAGGGGTACTTGAAATTTCTCTTGGTAAAGACAAAAAATGGTAGTGGTGGTGCTGGTAGGGGGAAGCAGACTCATGTGACAAATCATGATGTAAGGCTAATTTATAGTTATAACTATGTTTACCACCAATAGCTACAATGATCACATTCCAAAATAATACTAAAAAAAGTTACTATCTTCAAAATGTCTTGAGGATTAGCCAGCACTGGAAATAAGTCTCTCCTCAAAGCTGCTGAACAAATATTGGGCCTCAGTTCCTGAGTTGGGAGTGTGTCACCATCAATTTCTACTCCGTTTCAGCTATTAAGTCTGAACTGCTGTCTTCTTTTCCTGCTAGAGGTCATCTAAACTCAGGTTTCTATTCCTCTTTCTGTCACACCACAGCACACGTGCTGTGGTCCCTGCTCTGTGTGTGTGTGTGTGTGTGTTTTAGTAGACTGGGTAACCAGTAATGGGTCAGGGCAGAGACTCAGAGGTTTGGGAGTGGATCAGTAAAAATAATGACCACCTCAATCTATACTCTAATAATAATAATAATAATAATAATAATAATAATAATAAAACAACCCAACCTGGTCCACTTTAATTTTACCCACAATTAAATGGAGGAGAAAAGATGGCCAAAAAAAAGAAAGTTATAGGTAAACCAGGTCGCTTCTCTAGCCAAGTGATCCCCACCCACTACTGGCTATAAGTAGCAGTCCAAAAAACTCCCAAGAAAACAAAAAAAACAAATGCATGAAACTGTAGGAAGTTGCTTCTTTTTTCAGTACCCCACCCACTCCCTCAGCCAATGCAATTGGTAAATGCAATGAGATAAAAAATGATATAGGAAGCTGAGAATGCTCATGCCCTATAGATGCTGTGGACAGTCAGTGGGGAGGAAGATGCTTTGGAAAGTCTAGGTCACAAAAACTGAAAGTGAGAGAAGGGGAAAAGTAAATCAGATATGAGTTTAAAGTGTAGAAGAAGCAATTAAAGGAGAAAGAAAGGGATATTGTACTCTGAATAGCCTGTCTATAAGAAGAAATTTATACTTGGCTGTACTTGGAATATTCTATTCACATTTGAATAGAATAAGCCTCTAGAAAGACTTTCCAGCATTTAGAGGGAAAGTATTTGTAAACGAAGGAAGTGGGGGAAAAAATCCTTAAACGGATTTAGGAGGATTAAGTAGAAGAACTAATTAAAAATCAATCATCCCTTGGATTGCATCTTCTGTGTAATCAACCACATCTTTGTATAACTTTGTGCATTTGGCCTGGGAATGAAGGGCAGGACCCGGGATTGGGCTGAGGTCAGGATTTTCTTTCCCATCCCAGAGACCATGTTGCTTATTCCCTCCCTTCAGTCCCTGACATGAGGGGAAACACTGGGCAGAAAGCCAATTTCCAAGAGGACTAAAGTGTTTTACTACACACTGTTTCCTTTATGCTCACAAGTTTTGGGAACTAGGACATGCCCAGTTATTATTATTCTAATTTTACTCTGAGGAAACTGGTGGTTGAATGACTGGTTCTAGGACTAAATGAGAAGTCAGTGATGGGTATCAGCTACCTTATTTCAAATGGAAATTTAAATACAATTGTTTAAAGAACTTTACACCGTAGAAGAAAACCTTAGAGTAATGGAATGGAGCTGAGTAAAGGAAAAATTAAGCTGAAAATAAGGAAAGATTTACTAATGATGGACCTGAGAGGCCCCAAATTCTTTGTCCCTTGGAGAAAGCAGTGTAAACTAGCTTGTATCATTCATAATCCAATTAGACAAAGTTCTGTGAAATAATTTTACATTGTGGAGAATGCTACCATTCTGGTCTGGTGATGGTGAGTGGTGGTGAGAATGTGGAATCTAGTCACTGCTTGCATCCCTGGACAGTAACAGTGTAGATACCCTTAATCAATTTTATTTTGAAACTTTGGGAAATAAAGCAGTGTACCTTAAAAGGGTTGGGATTCTATAGCCCTCTAATCCAATAAAACCTTGTACTGAGTGAAAATGTCTAAGGTACACTCAGAGCTTTAATCAGATGAGGTAGAACAGGAAAAAAAGTGGGAGAAGTCCATAAGAAATTCCATAGTCTCCTACCTTTTTGATGGCATTTGCAATACCCTCTATCCAGGTTATGAAACTGTGTACCACTCTGTCTATATACAAGCATGCATGGTACTTTAACTCCTTTGGATAGGGCATAACATCTCATTGGCAGCAAACAATTCCCAGAACGGATGCCCTTACCTATTTCCATTTTAAGTCATAGCTGAATTTAAGTCAAACTGAATTTACTTATTGCCTTTGCTTTTGCTTTGTTCATACTACCCGTGCTCCCATTGACAGATGAAAACTTTCATCTATCTATGCAAGTTTGCCAGGCCACTTTTCCTTTCTTTCTTTTTCTGTGGCTTCTCTATCTTCCTGTTCTTTGTATTGACTTTTTTTCTGTACTGGAATTTGTACTTTTCAAAAGTCGTTCATAATTTCAAGGTTTGTATGCTATTGTGACTTATGTCTGTAAATACTAGCAAAAATCTCGAGTACAAGTACTGGTAAGCCAGGATTCTGTGCCCAGATGTAGTCCTCTGTACCCAAACCAGCAACTGTCATTGAACTGAGGCATTCACAGCCTGAAAGCATGAGCAAAATGATGTTAGAAGAAAAATAGGTTGATAAATATATGGTTTAACCACTGAGCTGCCATTGTGGAGTTAGAGTTACTAAAGTCTGGAGTAGTAGAAAAATAAAAGGGGACATTCTTGTATTTTTGTTAGGTCATCTAAAGCACTTAGCTGAGTTCATGGCATGTATTAAGCTCTATAATAACAACAATTATTAAAGCTATGTTATTATGAATTATTATTATTATTACCTATCCCTTGAGCATGTTACTGAAAAAGCACATTTTTTTGCTTCTTTTATGTCCAGCTAACATATGGAACATTGGAAAGAAGGCTCAGTCCTCATCTTGAATTCTTCCTACCTATGTGACCTGGGGCAAACCACTTAAATTCCCTAAGGCCTCATCTATACAACCTTAAAGGGTTGGACTGTATGTCCAGTGAGGAGGCTCCTTACAGGTCTGGCATTAGGACACCAAAAGGAACAAGTTTGGATCTCCATAGAACATGAACCTCAATTGCATATGGGCCTAGAGATATCCAAAGTACTTCTGAAAATTTAAAAAAATTGTTTCTTTCTATCTCCTTAAATGTAAACAAAGCATAAATATTCTTTATCAACATAAAATTTTCTGTGCCTTTTTTCCCTACCCCTTTCAGGAACCTGACACATAGGTGCTTAATAAATTAAATATATGAATATTTCAAATACCTAGAAAAACAATTATTTACATATATACATATGTACTTAATACATAATATACACACATGGATGTGTGTATTATGGATATATACATATATGTATGTACATACATATATACATATCTACACACATATATTTACAGAACTGTAATTTCAGTGGCGTAAGGAACTTTTAATGTAGAATTTCTTCTATTGAGGCAGATTGTGAACTGGTCTAGAATCATTACTCTAAATGCCTGGGTTATTTAGATTTCCAGGTTTCCAAAGGTTAAGAGACCTTGCCATGGTTGTGCCTTTAGTATGTGTCAATGTCAGTCAAACCTTCCTGAGCCTGACACTGACTCTTCTCTATCCATCACATTATGATCCTCCTCTTGGTTAGAGACAGATGTTCTTTATACAGAAAGTTAAATAATTAGGTTGCTGGAGATGTAAAATAATGGTTTTCTCAGGCTTTTATAAAAAAATAATAAACCCATACATACATAGACACAGATAAATAGTGCTTTAAGGTTTGTAAAGTGTTATATCTGTATTGTTTGATCCTCAAAACAACTGTGTTGGGTAAATGCCTTGTCATATTCAGATAAGTTAATGCTTTCTTATGCCAGATGAGGAAACTGAGGTTAAGAGAGGTTAAACAATTTATCTGGGGTCACATAATTACCAAGTGTCTAAGGATTTGAACTCAGTACTTCTTGACCCCAAATTTAGTGTTCAATCCCCTTATGCCACTTACAAAGAAGGAATGCTTACCCCTTCTGCTTTGGGATTCTACATGTATAACATGCATTGAAACTATATTCTTAGATCTTACATGATTTATTTTTTGTGTGTTCCCATTTTAGAGTTCTTGTCATTGACATCCACTCAGACAAGATGTTGGTACTACTGGCTGGGATCTTCGTGGTCCACATCGCCACAGTCATCATGTTGTTTGTCTCCACCATTGCCAACGTGAGTAATGCTCTCCTGCTATGCTTTTATTCTATAGAATTTTGTGGGTTCATTGGAAAATTATAATCTAAAGACCACAATCCTAAAATCGGGAAAGATGTCTTTCATTAAAGATTACCGAGACAAGTTGGAAAAGAGCAGAAATTCAGTTCATTTCACAACCTCTCAAACCCTTTTGTATTACTCAAATGCTATGAATTTCCCAGGTGAAATTTCTAGAAGTTGCTACCCATTTATACCCTAAAGCCTGAGTTACATGAACCCGGATATTCTTCTTAAAGACAATATAGTTTAAAACATATATAAATTGTCACACTGAAATAGAGCAATAATAAACCTTCATTAATTATTCAAAATTTGTAGTATTTATTTAAGCTAAAAAGAAAAGGAGAAAGAAAACCATACAATCACACATCCCAAGGCCCAAACTGTTCACTTAACATTAATAATCAAATAACTATAAAACATTTGCATATCTCAATCTTTTTGATATGGTGATTAGTTTTGCTAAATTTTCTTCTTCTTTTTAAATTATTTATTAAAAGAATGGTTTTCTGGGAGAATTTGAGGGAGAGATACAGTGGGGAAGTATATATGATGCAGAAAAACTCCCAAATCCCTAAACTCCAACATGTCCATAATATACACATGTTATTAGCCATCATGGGAACTACTTTCAGATACCCAAGAGCCTTTGAGAATGTGTAAACATTATGCTTTCTTATGAATTTATCACAGGCCATAAAAGGAGATAAACTATTATGGAAATATTAAACAAAAGAAATGTGGGAAATAAAATCAGTGTGTGATTAGTACAATTTCTTGAATCATCAGGGGACAGATTTTACTTAATTCTTTTTTTTTGCTTTTTGGAGGGCAATTGGGGTTAAGTGATTTGCCCAAGGTTACATGGCTAGTTTTTGTGTTAAGTATCTGAGGCCATATCCAAACCCAGGTCCTCCTGACTCCAGGGCAGATTTTGCTTAATTCTTACTGATTTTCCAAAAGTATATAAACCTGGACAAAGAGTTTCTGCTTTTAAGAAATGTTTTTGAGAATTTCATGATTTTGTAAAAGTATGTGTTCTCACTTTGTTAATTGGAATGCATCTAAATGGAACACCTGTATGGACATTTTTCCCATTAATCAATTTGGAGACAGCTGTAAAATTCATATGATATACCTTTTGAAATGAGCAGTCTACTACTTTCTACCCAACAAATACTGTACACTCCCATCTATGCTACTTAATTGGGAAAAAGGAGAAAAGATCATAAAACCATAGATTTAGAACTGGAAGCCTATGCAGAGCATCCTGGTAAAGGCAATGCAATGGAACACTCTTCTGCTCCCCACTACTCCCTCCAATTTTAAAATGAAAAAAACTGAGGCCCATAGAGATGAAATGATTGGCTTAAAGTCCCACACATGCTTTTTACACCAGGAATATTCTTCTCCTTCTGGTTAGAACTCAGATTCGTGTTAGTGAAGAAGAAGCAACTAAAGAGGCATTGTGTTGGGTTCCATAATCATCCTTCAGAGCCAGCCCTAGTGGGATATAGTAGACAGCTTCTTCCATGGTGTAACCTGAGGAACACTCAAAGCTCCCTCCATCCAAAGTTGCCATAGTATATGAAAACGTTTCACGGGAGAGGTGGGTTTTCACAGCAATAGAACTGGCTCTTGAAGTATGTGTAGGATTTTGAAAGGCAGAGAAGAGAGGGTGGGGCAAACCCAAGAGAAGATGTGCAAAGTTTAACATAAGCATGCTATATTACCGGTGAGTAGACTGAAGGGCTCTTATGATTAAACAAGACTGGAAGAGATAAGACTTAAAAAAATGGGTTAAGGCTAGATAATGAAGGAGCCTGAATATGATGCTAAGAAGTTTGGTTCTGAAAATTATAGGCCAACAAACTTGACTTTGATTCTTGGTAAAAACCAACAGCACTATTAAGGGATAGTTTATGAATATTTAGAAAGGAAAATAAAAACTATGATCATCTTTAAGAGCCACAGTGGCATCAACAAGAACAGTTCATGCCAGATTAACCTTGTTTTCTTTTTTGACAGGGCAACTAGATTTGTAGATCAGGGAAATAGTATCGGATCAGCCTATCCAGATTTCAGTGAAGTAGCTGACAATGTCTTTCATACAATCTTTCTGTAAAAGTAGAGATGTGACATATGTGAGGATATAATACATGGATTCAAAGAGGCTTGACTCATAAGACCCCTAAATTAGACATTAATCAATAGCTTGGAAGATGCTCTCCAATGGAAGTTTCCATGAATTCCACGAATCTTTCCTTGGTCCTGTGTAGCATAGGAAGCATTTGCATGCTTGTCAAATTTTCAGGCAGGACAGCTATGATGTTTTATGAGAGTCAATATCCAAAAAAAGTTTTTTGAAAGCTGGAAATATGAGCAGAATTGAATAGGGTGAAGGGTAAAGTTTGATACCTGAGCTGAAAAATGAATTTCATAAGAACATGATGGTGGATATATGACTAGACAAGGTTTAGGTAAAAAGAAAAATTGGGAATTTTAATGGATTGCAAGTTTAGGATGCAGCAGTAGTGTGACTATGCATGACAGCCAAAAAAAACCAAAAAGGTAATGCTATCTTTGCTTACATTAAGAGAGGTAGGTGTAGGGTCCAGAATGAGAAAAGCAAGTAGTAGCATGTTGTGTTTAGTTTTGGGTATAACAGTATAGGAAGGACATTGGAGAAAAAATGGAGAAAAAGATAACCTCACACACACACCCACACCCCCCCCACACACACACACACAATGGAAAAGGAAGATTTTTGTGGGGCAAGAAAATAGCATTCAAACATTTGAAAGGCTGTTGCATTGAAGAAAGGTTAGACTTGGCCTGTTTGGTCCCAGTGAGCAGGATTTAAAGCAATTGGTACAAGTGGCAAAGACTCACATTGAAGTTTGAGTGAAAGGACTTCCTAACAATCAGAGTTGTTCAAATGGGCTACCTTGTGAGGTGATGGGGGCAGCCCTCCCTGAAGTACTTAAACTGGTTGTTGCCATATTGTCATGATCTCTGGACCACCTTTCAGTTTTGAGATTCTTTGATTTGATTTTGTGGACAGTACACTCAAACTAGTCTACTCACTGTCACCTGAATACAGTCTACTTATTTTGAGATTTCATGCCACTAAAACTTTTTGAGCAGGAGAGTAATGATGAAACTAGTGTTTGGGAAGATTAAACTGGCAGTTGTGTGTCAACATATTCACCAATGCAAAAGAATATGAAAATATTTGTCTTACATTTCCTGGAAAAAACATCCCTGGGACACTATTTGCCTTTTACATAGATTTATAAAGATTGGGAAATCGTCCCTGCCTCTTGGAATACCCTGACCTCTGGTGGCCATTTTAAATGTTCCACTTGTTTATCACACATCATTGTTGTGGCTGCTGTTCTTGTTGCCCTGATTGTCATCATTGATCGTCATTCTTGTTGTTAAAACTTTGGACATAGGAACCAAATGACTCAAATGTTACATATAGAGTATCTCTGGAGAATGCAGCTACATGATCCGGCTCAGACTTCTGCAATATTATAAATGTAAATGGATTTTAATGAGAAAATGAGAAAGGTTTGTTGCTCTCTGTGAGTAGGCAGGGTAAAGAGTGTTGGATTTGAAGTCATTGGACACCTCTGGAACCAGTTTCCTCAACTATCAAATGAAGGGGTTGGAATAAATGATCTTTGATATCCCTTCCAGTTCTGAATGTACAACTCTATTAGCCTATGAAATACAAATGTAAGATTGGCTTCTAATTTCTCTTGTCCCCTACAGGACCAAAACTTATACTCCTATGTTTTCCAAGGTGAAAAATAGCTAGCACAACAAATTAACTCAAGCTGTATGTACTTTGTGCTTTTCTCCTCTAAATAGATTTGTCTTCTCATTTTATTTGTAAAGGAGACCCTAAAAAAACAAAAGATTTATGGAGAGCAGTTTTGTTATGTATCATGTATGTGTGTATCTCTAAAAAACTTGTGGCATACGATAGAAGTTCATAGATCCTTAATATAAACCTCTATCTTATTCTTCTTTGCATATTGAAATGTTATCTTTGCTGATAATTTTTAAATTTACAAGAAAAGTCTTTTTTTTGGGGGGGGGGGCAATCAGAATTAAGTGACTTGCCCAGGGTCACACAGCTAATAAGTATCTGAAGCCAGATTTTTAACTCAGATCCTCCTGATTCCAGGAGCAGGGCTCCACCTAGCTACCCCAAGAAAAAAATAATTTTTTTCCAATTTTTTATTTATTTTTATTTTTCAACATTCATTTCCATAAGATTTTGAGTTACAAATTTTTCTCCCTGCCACTCCCCTTCTCCCTACCCCAAAATAGAGAGCCTACTGAATACCTCTTCCCCAAATCTGTTCTTTCTTATGTCCTCCCTCATCCTCCCCCTAACTTTCTAGTAGGGCAAGATGGATTTCCCTACCCCAGTGCCTGTGTATCTTATTTCCCAGTTGCATGTAATATGCACTAACATTTGTTTTTCCAAACTTTGAGTTCCAGAGTCTTTCCCAAGAAAATAATTTTTTAAAAAAGATATCTCTTTTTTTTTCCAGCAGAAAGGTAGTAGAGAGTTAGGATAAGCAGCAGGCAAACATTTACAGAGCTGTAGGCTTCAGCTCTGGCTTTGTCATTCGTTTCATGTGTAATGGGAGCATATATTTAATCTTGAAATGCATCAGTTACTACCTTGAAGTCAGAAAATGTTTATTTTTTAAAACTTGATTAAAAAAATACCAACTCTTCCCTGATGGTTCCCTGTGGTTCTATTCCAATTAGCATCTGCCCAGTTATCTATAATTCAGTTCAAAAGTTCAATCTTTTTTCCCCCTGAAATCCTCTTCTGCTGCTTTATTTTGGTATGGAAGAGGTCCTGGGTTCTGGAAAGTTGTGCCAGTGGACTGTAACCTCTGGCGGAACAGTTCTACCAAGCTGGAAACCTTTTGAGTACAAGTCAGGGATTGGCTGTTGCCCAAAGCCAGGCCACTTACATTCAGAGGGATTCCTCATTAGGTTGGCCACAAGGCGGTGGATTCAAAAGCACAGAAACTTGTAAAAACTAAGTTATAACTGGGTTAAAATCTGTCTTGGTGGAGTGAACACTCACACACCAACAAAATGACAGACCAGTGAAATTTTGGAACATCTATTAAGTGACTCCCATATGCAAGACATTGTGCTAGATACAATAACAGAAATGAAAAACAGTTCCTGACCTCAAGGACATTACATTCTGTTTGGAATGCAACATCTAAATAGATAACAATGTAATTAAAGGAAAGGGAGAGTACTAGCAATTGGGCAACTAGGGAAAAGTTTCCTGTATGAGTTGGCATCTAAACTGAGCCTTAAAGGTGAGGCAGGGATGAGTAGGAAATACATTCCAGATATGACAGACAGCCAGTGCAAAGATTGACTAAACAGATTTGTGAGGCATCTGCATAGAGATTATAATTGAATATGTGAGAGCTGATGACTCACGAAGGAGGATATAGAAAAAGAAGAGAAGAATGTCCAACATGGAGTCTTGGGTAGATGGGAGAATCTTCTCTATACTGAGAAGTCATAATCAGATAGGAAATAGGAGACCTGGGAAATAGTCAAAGGAAGAGAGAGCATCCAAGAAAATAGGGTGATCAGCAGTGTCAAAAGCTATGAAGTGGTATAGAAGGATGTGATCTGAGGAAAAGGCAATCAGATCTAGCAAGTTAGAAATCATTCATTGGTAATTCTGCAGACAAGTTTCAGTTGACTGATCCAGACAGAATCCATATTGCAAGGGATTGAGGAAAGGGGACAAAGAGTACAGAAGATTTCTATTCTTTTCTTTTCTAAGAATTTGGCTTTGAAAGGCAGGAAAAGTATGGAATGATGGTTTGAGGGAATGACGGGGACAAGTGAATTTTTTTTTTTTAAAGATTGGTGGATATGGGCATATTTGTAGGGAGCAGAAAAGGAACTATTAGATAGGGAGAGACTAAAAGTGAAATGAAGAGAGATTACCAAAAAGAAAATCTCCCAGAGAAAACAGATGAAATAAAAGGTACAAGTACAGAGTTTGGTTTCGGCCAAAAGGGCCACATCTTTATCAAAGACTAGGACAAAGGAGGAAAGAGGAAAGTAGGGTAGAGGAATTTTGAATTATAGACTAGAGTTCATAGAAGGATGGCCTTTACGTTCTCAATACAGTAGGGGGATGGAATTGATAGCATGTGGCAGCTGATAGTGGCAGGAAGTGAAAGTGAAAGAGAAGAATCAGAGATGGCTTTGAGGTTTTGATTGATATAATTTCAGTCGAGCTTTCCCCTTCCCCAGACCATTATGGTTCCATAACATTACATTCAGGGCCCTTTCTGCTTGTTTCAGGAATAGACAAGCTCAGTCTTTATGATCCTCCTTTGCAGTGCACTCTCCGGTCTTCTAGCGGCAAGTCCCTTAGGAATAAATATGCAGGCTCAGAGAGACTAAGGTCATTCATTGAGTTTAATAAACCTCGATTAAGTTCCTACTGCATGCAAGTTATTGTCCTAGTTGCTGAGATCTCAAAGACCAACCAACCAACAAAAAAACTGGGTCTCTACCTTCAAGAGGCATATTTTCTGCCTGGAGGATACAATATTAACACAGAAAAATCAATCCAATTTAATTTGAGAAGGGAAAAGTCACCAAAAACTGAGCCCAGTGATAGGAAGGGCTTTTTATAGCAGGTGATGCACAAGATGATAAGGCTTGAATGAAGCTAAGGGTTCCAAGGGCCAGAAGTAAGAAGTTAATTTCAGGTTTACCCCGGTTATGTTTGTCCTTCATTCTCTACAAGGACTCTGACAAAAGAGAGGTGATGCTGTAACATGCAAGTGAATTGGATTTAAATGAGGAAAGGCTGTGCAAAGTCACCAGCCTCACTCTCTCCTCTGGAGCTATGTGGGTTCAGTGACAAGATACTCATTAGGATGACTGGAGATGGCCCTAGATGCTGAAAGACTTTAGCCTTTTTAAGCTAAGGTCTTTTAACAAGTCAGTTTGACTGAGGCAGTGCCCACTTAGTGATTAAGGCTAGGTAAAATGAGGCAAAGAATGGCCTCTTTAACTGTTGTGAAAAAATAAAAACAATCAGTCTGGGAGGGGAAGACCCTCAGGGTTTCTGGCCAAAAGAGAAACAAATTCTATTTATTCATTTTGAGTCAATGGGGCCCAAACTATGACCAAGAGTGCCTTGACGTCAACTAGGACCTACTGCTGGCCAATAGGTTAGAGACAAGAGATTTGGGTTTAAGGTGTGGTCCTTAAGGGAGAAATCTAGCCTCTAAACCCCAAGATATCTTTTGAAGTTTGGGAAGGGGAAGGAGGGAGGGAGGGAAGGAAGGTGGGAAAGAAAGAAGATAGGAAGGAAGAAAGGGAGGAAGGAAGGAAAGAAGGAAAGAAGGAAGAGAGATATATTGTCTTACTCAGAGACCTGTTTAAGACTTTAGCTTAAAAAGGTCAAGTTCTTCCACTGCATCTGGGGCCATTTCTAGTCATCCTGATGTGTGTCCTGCCACTGGACTCAGATGGCTCCAAAGGTGAGAGTGAGGCTGGTGACTTTGCACAGCCTCCCTCACTTAAAATGAAGGACAAATGACAACCTCTGCCCCATTGGGAAACCAACTGGAACTGGTTTACTCTAGAAATTCAATATAGAGACACAGAGGTCAGAAATGAAATACTGAGGGCAAGCAGGCCAGCTTAAGTATGTCAGCAGACATTCATACATTGACAACATTTTGGTACTAGAAGTATATGCTTGAAAACAGATTTTATTAACTTTTTTCTTTGGTTTTAGGTCTGGGTTGTTTCAAAGAATGGGACTGTCTCAGCTGGTCTTTGGAACCGATGTACAGATGGGACATGTAATCAAGCACTATCATATGCGGGAGAAGGTATGGTTGGTCGTTTTTGGAACTTGAAAAAGACTTCGACTTTTTTTGGAGGGGCTAAGTTTAATTTTTTCTCTCTGTTTACAAATATTTGGACAGATGCCCTCAAATCCGTGCAAGCCT
Organism: Petaurus breviceps papuanus; assembly: GCF_028583685.1. Lineage (NCBI taxonomy): Eukaryota > Metazoa > Chordata > Mammalia > Diprotodontia > Petauridae > Petaurus > Petaurus breviceps. The sequence goes on from NW_027186350.1 coordinate 5,118,097, forward strand.
TCATGATTCTGGCCATCATCTTCTCTGTCATTTCTCTTATTGTTTTCATACTCCAACTCTTCACCATGGAGAAAGGAAACCGGTTCTTCCTCTCTGGTGCCATCATGCTGGTTTGCTGTAAGTATACTAGAGTCAGCCTCTTTACCTTAAAATACAAATGTTTACAGTAAAGAAAGCATAAGTAATTTTGTGGGAGATTTCAGCTACATGAAAAGGCTCTTTCTGATTTTCTCTTTTTGAGAACCTTTAATTAAACTAAAAGCCAACCACCTCGGTCCTTCATAAGTAGCTGCTACTAAGCAGTTGTTACACATTGCAACTGAAATACCTCTGAAAAAGCAACCCATTGCCTTGCTTAATTAGTGAGTAGTGCCCTCATGGGTTACAAAAAGGGGAAAGTTGTAGCCACAACATAAAGCAGATAACATCATCGTCATCATCACCACCACCACCATTATCATTCTATCAATATTACCCAATTCATCCAGTTAGGCCTGAAGAATGAATAGCTGTTGCTGCACATTCCTGTGCAATTAGATCCTGCCCTGACTTGCTGTGGATGTAGATAACACTCTGAGCCAGGGTGGGAATGGTGTTCTTTGCGTTGCTTTAGACTTCTGACAATTTATGCTTATTGTCCTACCTCGACAATTCAGCAGTTTCTTTGCGGAGCTCTATAGCAGTCCTACTTGGGGTCTGAGTTGGTGACCTAAATTTCAGTTTTAAATGATTTATTATGCATAATAATGAAGAGAGTGTGAATTTAATATTGTAAAAATTCCTTTGATGATAAGACAAAAACTTAAAAGTAAGGCTTGTGTTTCTGACTTTAATATCGGTCTCTCACTTTCTCTCCCCCTTCCTCTCCTTCTCCTTTCTCCCTCTCTCCCCTACAGGGCTATGCATTCTGATTGGAGTTTCCATCTACACCGATAAATATGCTTCCCAGAGCACTTTTCCAGATTTTGATCATCACGGATATTCCTTTATCCTGGCTTGGATCTGTTTCTGCTTTAGCTTCATTATTGGTGTCCTCTATCTCGTCCTTAGAAAGAAATAAGGCTGCTGGAATTTGTCTCTGGGGTTTGGGGGAGGGGCTGGGAGGGGAAAGCTGTTGAAACTGGGAGGGAAGTGGGAGCTGCTCTGCTAGAAGAACCATATAAAGGGTGGGGTGGGAGGATGGGGTGGGTATGGGAGGGGGAAGAACTAGACTCATCGCTGAGACCAATCACTACCACCGTACACCCTACCCTCAAGAGAAAGCAGGCTGTGAGGAGAAGCTGCTCTGATCTTCCCTGGAGACCACAGGCCAGAGAGCTTCCCACAAACCACCAGGGTTGTTCTGCTGTTCTAAACTCTGTTGGACTTGCCAGACATCATGCCATTGACTTCCTAGCATGATGGAGAAGCAGTGAAGTTCTCACGCCTGAGGAATCAAGAAAGCCCTCAGACCTTTCTCACTGAGTTAAAGTAGCGGTACAAGTTCCTGGCAATCATCGAGGTGTTATTTTTGTGCTGAATGTGTTAAATCTGGAAGCAACCCCTCCCTTCCTACTCAGAGAAAAACATTGAACCCTCTGTTACAAAGTGGCCCTAAACCAAGCTGCTGGCAACCACCTGATAATCTCTGTTATGATTAGCCTGAGGAATCAGAGACAGTGTGTTAGCACCTGACACATTGGAAATGTTCAGAGATGCTTGCTGACTGAGGCAGAGATTGCAGGGAGAGGACAAAGCAAGCAGTGTGATTGGTTAGGAGGTTATAGAGAATAGGGGATTTCATACTCAAGAGGGACCTCAAAGGTCTTCCAATGATCCATCCCCTCCCCCCAGAGCAGCCGATCAAAACGCACATTCACCCCACACCAAGGCCTCTCACCACTCAAGTTTGCTGGGCCCCTTGCCTAAGCTCTGAGGCTAGGAGTTTTTGTAAAGCCATTAATTAACTACAAAGTCTACAGTGAATATAACATGCAAGCTATGGGACCAAGGGATTGTTTTATAAAGAGCACCAAGTCACCCGAACCGTACTTTTTGATGCTGAACTCAATTTTTTAGTTGCCTATATATGACCAGATATTTTTTCCTACTCTTGTGATGGAAAGGCAGTAAACACCTGTTTATAATCCCCAAATTAGGAACAACAGAGGAAGTGTAGCCTAATTATCTAGACAAGGTTATGCTAGCTGGGGTTTTATTACTCTGTTCTAGCCTGGATTCCTTGTAAGATATTGGGATATTGGGGCAGCTAGGTGGCACAGTGAATACAGCATTGGCCCTGAAGTCAGGAGGACCTGAGTTCAAATCCAGCCCCAGACACTTGACATTTAAAAAGCTGTGTGACCTTGGGCAAGTCACAACCCCAATTGCCTTGTCTTCCCCTCTCAAAAAATGGTATTGGGGTATGTCACTTCATTTCTCTGAGGCTCAGCTTTCCTTATTTGGGGACCCAGGATCTTAGATCTCTTCCTGGCTTTGTACGTCATCTAGTCTGGCCTTATTCTATAGGAAACTGGGGCACAAAGAACTTAGGTTTGTCAGATGGTCAATAACCATTCCATCCACTTTAGAGTAGGGCTTTAATCCTTTTTTGTGTCATGTATACTTTTGACAGTCTGGTGAAGCCCAGGGACCCCTGTTCAGAATAATGCTTGTTTCATAATTGATGGAAAAGCTAAATTTCAATAAGAGATTAGTGAATATAAAAATGTATTCCCCCTCCCCCCCATCCAAGTTCATAGATTCCCTAAAAACAATCCAAATACCTCTTGGGAGGTTAAGAACCTCTACCTTACAGGGTATCGAGGCTTAATTATTAAGAAAGCTAATTCAATTCAAGTTAAATTAAAGCAACAGAAAGGAACTTGGGTGAAAGGTGCTACCTAACTGTAAAGTATTATTATGTCATAGCTCAGTTATGAGAACAGATTGCTTGCTTCCTTGCTTCCTACCAGAAAGCAGAACACTCCCCCAAGACAAGTAAAACTTTAGTTAATAGGTAGTTAAGTTCTTTTTATAAAGTGACTCTTATGGTACCTGATCAGATCATAACTGAACTGCTCTGCTGCCATAAGGCCATTAATATATAGGATCAAATTATTCTGTTCCTACTGGTCAACTAGCCACTGCTTTCCTCCCCTTGGTAGGCAGATAGGAAAGTACGGCTCTTAAAGGGACAGCCAGAGCAGCTATTTAAAGCCATCTCAGACTTGGGGTTTCTTTTTCTGATGTTTCCCCTCTCCGTGTGAAGGGAATAGTCTTGGGGAGGAATTTCAGACATATTTTCCTTCTAACTTAACCTCTACTCTCCCAATATCTCCTGTACTTTTTTTTTTTTTTGAATTTTGTGGGGTTGTTCTGCCATGATTGCTGATATTTATGTAAAAGTAGTATTACTAAGCAGTACTGGTTTATATTCTAGTTCCATGTATATGCTGGGGGCAGGGCACCAGATTACCTGAGGGTGGTGGCCAGGTTGGCTTGGAAAATTGCGGGCTGATAAATGTTTTAACAGACAAGAAAAGTTTAGGCAAGTAGTAACGGCTTTTATAACTTTCAAAACACTTATGCCATGAGTTAACCAAGGAGATGTTTGCGTCACTTACAGAAGTCAAAATATGACTTGGAGTGAACATCATGTTCCCCTCTTCTTTTTGTGTGACATTTCCTTCTTGTGTAATTCGTATTACATCGGTAGGCATGTCCCAGTACTGTACTTGGCTTTTTTTCATGGAATAAGGATATTTCATATACAGTAATTGTAAATATTTTGATACAAATGTTTATAACTTTAAGGTTAAAAAATAGATTCTGATTCCCTTCACTGCATGAAACTTTGTCTCTTCATTCTTTGAAATGGTTGGAAAGTATGAATATAGAAATATATAACCCCAGTTATAGGGTGGCAATTTACTTGGTGCTTGGTTGAGATACAAAAGGGAGAGCCTTGGGCCTTAATGTCATTGTGTTGCCTCAAAAAAATATCCTTCTGGAGCCTAAGCTATTCCTTGGCTGTCAATTAGGCCACTTTAGAAGGTGCAGGAACTTTTAGTTTATGGAATATGATCAAGTTCAGGTGTCTCTTGCCTTTAAAAAATCTCATACAAAACAGAAACTTCCTAAACAGACAAATTAGAATTGATTATCTACTTTACAAATAAAACAGCCCTTTACTTGCCCAAGTGACTCACCACAAACTTCCCTCGAAATAACTAGTTACTTAGTGCATTCTGAATATGAATTAATTTGCAAGTTTGATTTATACATAATTTTTCAGGAACCGATCTCATGTATAAAATGATGTTTTTTTTTTTTCCCACTGAGGAAAAATAGCATTTACACCATAGACCAATAGTGAAGGAAAAGAATAAGCTACTGCCATGTTTATGTCAACAGAACCAACGTGATGAGACTGATTTCAATGCATGTGAAATAGTCTTCTATCTCAATACTCTGGAGACCTTTCCACAGGGGTATGCTGATAAATATTTAACAAAGGGTTCTATGAAAAATAGGACATACTTTGTCCTGCTTTATCCACACTTTTAAATTTAATCTAATTACAGACACATTCTTTATAAATTTCTTAATTCTAGACAATAAACAAAATGATAAATTGAGCCCCAATTTGTAGTGTTGCCAAATTCTGTGCTCACACTGATTTAACAATAGGCTCTCCTAGTTGATTAGACCTGACTTCAGCACACCTCTGCCTATGCTCCCTCTCTGTCTCTTGTCTCTGTTTCTCTTTTCCTGTCTGTCTCTGTGTCTCTCTGTCTCTGTTTCTGTCTCTCCTTTCCTCCCTCTGCCCTCCCCTCCCTTTCTTGATCCTTCCATGATATCCAAGTCAATACCTCTTCTCTTCATGATATTCTGGAATATTCCTATTGAGCACCCCCTTACTCATTGTCTATTTTCTTCAGCATTCTCACCTATATAATATACTATCTTTTCTCAGAGCCACAGGAAACAAAAAGTTGAAATAAGGCATTATTTAGAATGGAGAAGTCCCAAGAATTTCTGACAGCTTAGCATTAGAGTTTTTCTTAATATTTTCATATTTGATTTTAAAAAGGGATAAATGGTAAATCTCTAGGTTTATAGTTTCTCCAGGCAGTTAGCTCCCCCCTTCTCCCAACAGGGACAAACTGCTGTAAAGATCACAAAGTTATATAAATGGGTAAAAAGGGAGCAGATAAATGACAGGATTAGGAAATGCATTTGGAGAAAAATAAACCAAATTATACAAACAAGATAATTAACTTTAAGTGAAATCTGATACCACTCTGGAAGAGAATCATGGATGTCCCTTTGTACCTTTTGGATGACTGATTGAAGAGTGTTCCCTGAAGACCTTAGCCCAGTGGTTTTGGCAACCTTTAAGGCTAAGAACATTCTAGATATTGTTGGGAAATTACTAGAAACTCAATAAAAGTTTTTTATTCCAGTCTTCCCCCCCTCACCAAATCTATAAATTCTAGATTTCAGGAATATGCTTTGATGTAAGAAAAAAGTAAATCTAGGACAAAAAGGCAATATTATTTGACACAGCTGGTAGTAAGATCACTGAACTCAATATCACTACAGGCAATACAGACTGAAAAAACACATATTTCTAAAAAGTTTCCATTAAGTTAGGATCATAGAATTGTCAGAGATTTAAGGAGCAATAAAGATCACTTAGACATTGATAATGAATTATTGAGGAAAGTAGGATGTTTTGTGACATTTGTCAGGTTGAATAACAACATTTTTCTATAACAGGTCCCTTGAAAATATGCCAGACAGTTCTGGGCTGGATAGGTCAAAGGTATGACATAATATGGCAAATTTCATATTCTTAAAATATGCCTACACCTAACTTCCTGGTGTTCCAGGATTTCAACAGATCATAAAAGTGAGATGATAAAAAAGGATAAAAAATCTCTTATATAAGCAAAGAACTCTACACAGATAGTGATAAAGTAGGGGGAAAAACCAACCCACAAAAATAGGTGGGTCTCAATCTATAAACAAGTTGCATCCCATAAGTTCAATGACCAGTTAGATGTTTATATGAGAAAATTAATTCAAAATCATTTCCCCAATCTAGTCCACAATTTTATTTTGTATATAATGTGACTGAAATAATAGTGCATTTCAACCATTTACAATCATTACTGCAAAGGATCCCTGGAAGGGAGGTTCAACAAATGTCTTCTTCTATCTCTAGTATTCTCCTGGTTGCCATATCTTTGGTGTTCCCCAATGGCCATCAGCAGAATCAATGGAAAGAGAGGATCTCTGAAGGCTCCATCACAATGACATTCTAATTAGAATATTGGTACTGATTTCTGTCTTCTAGTCACTTACTTTATCTGTGGAATGTTCCAGAATATGTTAGTTATTGTGAACCATGGAGTTAAGGAAGGGAGGGGTTGATAAGAGGATAGGAGAGACTGATAAACATGAGTAGGCAACCATGAGGACTGTAGGAACCACTTAGGAGACGGTGGGACCTGGAAAACAAATGTGGGAAACAGGGGATCACAAAGAAGGTGAAATGAGAAAAAAGTTGAGAGTAACTAAGAGACAAAGAAACAAGAAACCCTTTATAGACTTTAGTTTCCTCATGTGTAAAATGAGGGAATTGGACTAAATTATATCAATGGTCCCTTCTAGATCTTCCATTCTAGGTTTTCTGTTCTATTTGGCTTACTTGGTATTCCTTCTTCCCTGTTCTTACAAGGAATGAATAAATGAATGAATGAATGAAAAAGAATGCATAAACTACTTACTGTTGCCTAGCACTATGTTAGGTACTGGGGATATAAAAGTATAGACCATTTCTGCCCTCCCTGTGCTTACATTCTAATAGGAAGTAATAATTGTATTATATATTATACATAATATATTATTATATAGATATAATTATATAAAAGTCATAATTCCAATAAATATTGGAAAAGTGGCTAGTCAGGGATGCTTTGATCCAGAAAAGTTATAGCGGTGGTTAGTGGAGCCATAGGAGATATTGACATATCTCTTCCAGGAAAAATGGTAGAATTGACTTGTTTATGGTTCCAAAACTGGGAAGGGAGAGTGGTAAGTGCTCAGGGGCAAGTGGTGAGGCTGGGGAGGAAGAGGTGAGGATCTCACTGAAAGAGTAGGCCAAGGGAGATAGTCATCACTCAAGAAAGCAGGACCCCAGGGTAGATGTTCTGGAGATAAAAGGGTTAAACACACCTCCGCCATGTTTTCTGCTCCAGGCAGAGATCACTACTGGTGAAGCTGGGGGAAGATGGTTAGTGAGTAGGGAATGAAGAAAAGCATAGCTGGATCCTAAAACTCTAACTTCCTGTTTCTCTAATCCCCATCATTCCCCCCCAATTCTATTTCCCTGATGCCTCTCCTCCGACTGAATTATATATCATATTATTAAAATTAAATATTTATTTTAAATACATTAATTCAAATATATTAAAATAACTTTAATATAACATTAATTTTATAACTACGTATACACATACATATGCATATACCACTCTCTAATCCCTGCCAAATCCCTTCCACCCCTCACTATATTGTCAACAAATTTCCTTTATCCTTGAACTCTTCCCCCTATACCCCTTCCATTTTTTGGCCATGACCTGAAACAATATTCCTTGCTATCTTCTCGAGTGTTATGCCTCCTTATTCACAGGGCCAAGGAGACATGTTAATATACTTCTTTCCTCCAACTACCTCTTTCAAACCATTGCTCTGCTGTGAGAGTTTGACAGCTTCTTTAAAATCCATGCCATTCATCCAATTTATTACCCTGTCCAGGTTTGTTGTTGTTGTTTTCATTTATTGATATCGAAGACATTCTCCCACCTCCCCTGATGATTTCAGCACCTGGATCTCAGCCTTCCTCTCTAGTCTAAGTCCTGTCATCACTCAATGCAATTTCAATATTCACCATGATAACCCACAAACTAACCATCTCAATTTCCATGACCTCCATCTCTATTCTGCCTCAGCCACCTATGAGGTATAAATTTCTTAGCTCTGAAGTGTCAAATGGTGGCCCAATACAGAAGGAAAAATCAAACCATATTAAAATGTAATCCATTAATATTAAACAAAAATAAAAATACAATTGAACACAGATAATGTTAATATATATGGTTTTCTAAGTTAATATGCAGCCTGTGGGGATCCTTATATGTGTTTTAGTGGCTTTCATTTTTATTTGAGTTTGAACCACTGGCTTAGATCCCACTATCATCCAAAATCTGCTATCTCCAAGATACTGACTTGTGGAATTTCTCTTTCTAATCACAATTTCTTTCCCTTGACTGACCCCTTACAAAGCTGCTCTTCACCCTTCCTGTGACACCAGTCCCTTGATCTCTTCTTATTCTCTTAATTCAGTGTGCCTACTCTGGTTTCTCTTTCTTCTTTCAAAATTCTATAACCAGAAATTTCAAAAAGGCACTCCCCAATACTTTTGAATACTTTACTTCCTAGCCCTTCTCTCTCTCCTCCTTTACTAATCCACAACCCTGAGATACTCTCACTATCTTCCATCTTTGTTTCTGCTCCCAAGTCACTGAGCACTGCTTGAGGAAGTCACAGAATCAAACTGACAGAGCCTATTACAAATTCCACTTAAATGGGCCATAGTTGCTGAATGGAAATTCTCTTACTCATTTTTAATTCTGATTGATTCAGCATGATATTATTCTAAACCTCTTTTGTCAGGCTTCCAATTCCATCTTTTACCCACTGAACTTCAGCAGAACATATCAATCCATCAGCAAGCATTTATTAAATGCTTACCACATGCCAGGGACCATGCAAAGTGCTAGGGATTTTTTTTTTAAAGGGGAAAACAGTTCATACTTTTGATAAGCTTACATTCTAATGGGGGAGACAACTTGTATATACACACATGCATACATATATACATACATACATACATATATCCACACATATAGAACGTATATTTATAAATACACATGCAAGATATATACACAAAGTAGATATGAGATCACCATAGGGAGATGGTACTTCCAGTGAAGGGACTTGGGGAGACTTCCTTCAGAAAGGCTATTGAGCTGAGTCTTGAAATAAATCAGGAATTCCAAGCGGTGGAATATGCACCAGATTATTCAAGGCAAGGGAAAACAGCTAACATAAAACTTGAAGATGGGAGATGGCATGTCACATGTCATGCATGAAGAAAAGCAATTAGGTTAGTGTGGCTGGATCATAGAGTTTGTAGAGGGTAGTAATGTATAAGAAGACTGGAAAAATAGCAAGGGGGGAGACTGGGAAGAGATTTAAATGCCAAATGAAGGACTTTATTTTTTATCTGAGAGCCAATGGGGTTTATTATGGAGATGACATTCAGAACTATGCTTTAGAGAAGTCTTTTGACAATCTTTGACATCCCTTAGCTGCTTAGAGAATAGTGGCCTTGAAATATTGTATCCCTGAGGTCCAGAAGCCTTTACTGACAGTAAAACATATTACTGAGTTCCAGGAGAGGCATCATGATACCCTCCCTCATATGCCTAAGCAAGACCTAGGGGAGTTATGATTCAGGGGAATCCAGAAGCACAGTAGAAATTACTGAATATTGAGAAGATTAAAACCACTGTGAGCTCCATCATTTTCTATATTCCATCATACACCTAAACATTTCAGGGTGTTCTCATCAATCCTCTTTTGGCCTTTTCTCTAAGTCTGAGCTAATCACTCCACCTGTGCTCTCTGCCCCACCCCATAACCTCTGAACCCTCAAAGAATAAGATTTAATATTTAGTTACAACTGCTAAGCAACCCATTGCCTGGTCTAATAAGACTAGACAAAAATTAAACGTGATTGGAAGTGACAAAGAAGAATCATACAGATTGTAATTGTGCAATCTTCAAACCTTCCCAGGCACAAGAAGTTTCAGTGGCTATTTTCTCTATAATAAATTATAAACTCCTTTCTTTTGGCATTTCAAACCCTTTATAATCTGGCTTCAAGCTATCTTTCCAAAAATTTCGCATTATTTCTGCTCATGCATTCTATGATCCAGCCAAACTGGCTTGCTTGCTGATCCCCATCCACAATAATCCATATCCTAATGTTCTGCCTTTTGGAATCCCGAGCTCCATTCAAACTTCATTTTACATCCCACACAGTGCCATTCTTCATCATCCAATTAGTGATTCCTCCAATCCCAGCAGAACGTATTGAGAGCAGGTATTATTTCCATTTTTCAAATTTTGTATTCCCGAGCACTGGGAAATAGTAGGTGCTACATGCTAGATGATTTGAATTAAGAAGCAGCAGGGGATCTCAGTAAAATTAGTTACATATGTACATAATTAGTATATGTATCCTATGGTCCAGAGAACCTCCTAGACCACAGATTTACATGGATTGCATCTCACCATGATGGCCTAATCCCAAGAGGGGTGTTATTTCTCTTTGGCTCATTGCTCCTACTTGGAGTTGTTCAGGAATGTCTAGTATTCTCAAAGTATCATTTGTTTCACAAATGTGGATCAAACGGTCTCTAGTACCTGTTCAAGTAGTCAAGGTACAGTATGGTCATCAGATTTGGGACAGCCTTTATTTCATCCCGTAGAAAGGACAAGCATTATAAAGGATACATAGGAGCCCATAAACAGATACAGAAATTACACCTTCCCATCAGGAACTGAGCTTGGAAATGTTATTAGGGCAACCCCTTGACATTCCAGTGAAACCATATTCTCCCACAGGGCCATAAATGGTGGCTTCCAGACACATAGTGCCACCCTGTGGCTTCCTTAGACTTCCTTCATAAAGTAAGAATACTTTGGGGGTTGCTGAACAAATGATCTCCTTCCCACAGGACTTGCGTTGCTTGAAAACTCCCTAGCTTTACTCTCCAACTACAGGGCTGCAATGGAACGTTGCAAATAAGCCCTTTTCTTTCTTACAAGTATTATTCTGTATCAGAAAATCATCTCCTCTTTTGAAAACCTGGGAACTCTAGAACTTGAGAACTAATGATTTGGGGATTGAGTGAAGACACACACATCTATGTCTTCTATGGCCATCTTCGGGAAATCTCTTGACGTCCCAGTTGCTACCATCTGTTAAACTCAAGAAAGTGCTCAGGATTTCACCTTTCAGACTACATACAAGCACATGACTATAACTACACACTCCAGGAGTTCTGGTGAGGGAAAGGAGAAATGCACTCCCCTTGTCTGCAGAAGACATAAAGGGAGAAAGGGGAGGGGGAGTCCCGAAGAGAGCCGAGGATCCTGCTTTTCTAGGTCATGCAGATTTTCAGTCAGACAATCATTAAGAGATAGTCCCAGTCTCTGAAACCCAATGAAGAACAGTAGCTATGCTTCTATTCTTTTAGGAAGTGTCCCTCTGTTGCCTTCAAACAATGAGCTACACTCTGTAATCTCCTGAGATCAATTGGGATCTCCATAAATCGATTGTCAGCTTTAATGTATCACTTATTTATTTATTTCAAAGACCTGACTAAATTGAATAATGTGTAAGAGAGAGAATACTCATTTGAAAACATTCTAATCAGACCTCTATCACCTGTGACTCTTCTTTCTCCTTTACTCTCCCCACCAAAATCTAATTAATTTCCACATGCTACCTCCACATTAAAAAAAAAAATCTCCTTTCCAGCCCCCTGCAATCACTCTTGTACAAGCTCTTTTCATCTTTCACTTGGTCTATTGAAATAACCTCTTTTTGGTAAGAGCAACAGCTTCATAGGATAGGATAGATTTCCCTCCACTGAGAATCTCCAGGGAAGCTATCCCCGACATGGTTAGTTCAGGGAGCTGAGATTTGAGCCGTCAGAATGGCTTCCAGCCATAAAAGGCCAGCCCGTTAGGAGTCAGTGCCCCTCAGGTTTGGTGGATCGTCCACATCTAACACAGCCTGCTGGCCAGAGGTATTTCTGTATTGAGCCAAAAAAGGCCTGTCTACTCAAACCAGTGTTGTGTCCTCGCTGAGTATTCTTTCCATGTTATAGTTAGTAAGCTTCCCTTTGTTAACTGTTAAATGGCCTGTGAATGTCTCATTTTGTTTTAATTAAAATCCAAAGCACCAGATCAACCCGAATCAGGTTCAGCCTACAACAGCTTTCTATTTCCCCTGATCCTAGTCTCTTCCTTTTCTAATCTCCTACATAACTGCCAAAATCATCATCCCGATGATCAGGTCACTCCTTTCCTGAAGAAGCTTCTGTGACTCCCTATTGCCTCTAGGATTAAAAAAAAAAAGACCTTTTCAGTCTGAAATTCAAGGTCTTACACAGTTTGGTTCTAACCTATCTTTCCCCCCTTATTGCATATCATTTTCCTTTACATATACTATGTTCTAGTGAAACTTGTCCTGTTCTTTTATTTCCATGCATTCGTGCAAATTATCTCTTATACCTAACATATACCTCTTCCATATCTCCATCTACTGATATTCTTCTTATCCATTTGATATGCATCCTAATAAAAACTACATATGATACTTTTTTAAACAACTGAACCTAATATTACCAATTTTAGGTTTGGTGTTGGTACCTTGATAGCAAATTTTTAAAGAAAGCAAATTGTACATAATAATTTACTAAACTACCTTCTTCACTAATCCTTAATTGTTCCTAAACTTTTGCTTACTCTAAATCTAGTTTTATTTCCAGAATTCATTAGAGTATTTCTTTCAAATTTACTCTGAACTCTTATCTTGGAGACACACTTTTGGCAAAGATAATCTATATTTCAATGATTTTAAGCAGTTTGATGCCAAAAGTTATTATTTAGATTATTCTTTGGTTTAAGCCATTTAAAATAATTAAGAGGACAGGCTTCTTTTCAACTCAACCACCAAGGCTTTTTCTGACTCCTTTGCATCTTTTCTCTGAATATGCATGACAAAAGACTTTAGTCTTGGGAAAGTTTGAACAGTCTCAGTGACATCAGGCATGCACACTATGCCATTTTATCTTTTAATCACCCACTCAATTCTCTCCCCACCCCCCATCCCCCTAACCAAATTGCCCGGTGCTCTCAGCCCTGGAACAACTAACTCTTAAGCCCCTAAAGTACCACCACAATAAATATAAGCCTAAGAATTCTGGGTCAGCCTGGAGTATCCATTGCCTACTTGGTCAAGTCCTGAGGATCTTCCAGCAGTGTTCATCGTAGGTTAATTTTCTACCTTTCTTTCTACCAAATCAAAGCTGCTCTAGGATAATCCTGTGGAGTTCTCATCACATCCTAAATTCACAAAGTAGACTGGGTTGGGAAGGTCTGAAACTGACAGGTGGTTAGACTTTATCTACCCTATTCAAATCACATACCAAACCTCACAAAATGACAGGAAAAATCCAAGTATTAAAACAGACATGCTAGGTCAACTCACTTAGGGTAAACCCATTTAATATTTGTTTGAATCTGCATTAATTCTTCCTTCTAAATCTTACTTATTGTTTCATCTTTTTTTCCCCCCAAATTTAAGTTTGTTTTTTCTCCCTTTAGTGAGTTCTAGTAGTTACTCTGTAGCTCAACTAGGATTTTTTCCTTTCAAAGAAAATGAAAGATGACATATCAGAAAGAAATTAATGCCTTTTCTTAATTTTCCTTTTCAAACTTACAAAATATCTACCCTTAAAAATGTGATAAAAAAATGCTTACTTTTGCCCAAATCTCCCCTACTCTACGAATATCCTTTTTTTAGACAATTTATTCATTTTTATCCTTAAATTTTAAATTTTGAATGTTTTCTGGACATATACTTTCACTATTAGCATTTGATGGCAGCCTGGATACAGGTAATACTGACTTCAAGCTAAATATTTATCATCGTTATAAAAACAAAACACCCACATGATAATGAGATGCATCAAAGACTAAAATCTATAATATTATTATATTAATTGCCAGTGACCATCTTTTAAAAGTCATATGAACAAGTAGAGGTCCTGTAGAGAAGAAACAGATGATTAAAGAGATGGAAAACAGGATCTACAGTGAAAGGTTAAAAGAATTGTGATTGTTAGCCATTGAAAGTTGGAAGAAAAGGTTGAGAAGTGACCTGATACTCCCATTAAAGTGTATACGTGTGTATACACACACACTCACACACACATACATAAGTATATATGTATGTATATAGTATTTTATGAATGGAATGCTTTCCATGTCTTCAGAGGACCAATCAAGAAGAAATGGCTTTGAGTTGTGCTAGAAACAGATTATGAAACTTAGTGACAGAAAGGACTTTAATAATCACCTGGGCTCATGACTTTTTACAGAAGATGAAACCAAGGCTTGAAGTCTTGGCCAAGTTCACTTAGGCAGTAAATAACAGAAGCAGGGTTTGAACTCAGGTCCTCATTCTCCAAATCCAGTGCTATACTAAGAATCACAATCTGAAATGGTAACAATTGACACTAGTTCAATCTTTCAGCCAGTGTTCATGATATCATTCCAAGTTACATAGATGATAGCTGACTGAACTCTCTCCTCTTTTTTGTTTTCTACAACTGCTTTAGTTAACTCCACAAAAATTATACTGACTCATAGTGTATTAGAACTGAAAGGAAATTTAGTGTGACTAGTCTACCTCAAAATTTTTATAAGAATTTCACATAACACTATTAATACACTTCATGAAGTCCTAATCTGACACCTCATCATGACGTGGAGGTTACTGTGGATTTTTGAAGGTGATATCTACTCTGGCAGGTTCCATTAATTCTGGAAAATTTTGGACTATAGTCCTGGCAACAGTTCACATATGTTGTGAAAGGGCCAACTTAGCAAAAGGAAAGGCCAATAAATTGACCACTCAATGATAAATTCTCTTGCCATAGCAACCAGTGAAGCGAAGAAAATCAAAGTAAGTACCTCAGTCATTTGTGGCTCCCTTCTGCTTCCATATGATGCTAGTGAAATGGCAAAGGAAGGCATAGAAAATGCTAAGATCTGAGTAGGCAGATGGTACTTTTTAGATACGTGGTGAAGGGGAAAGAACCTTGGAGCTGGAACTTTGTGTAACCTTGGGCCTCACAGGACCCAAGAGGACTCAACCTCTTTGGACCAAAGTTTCCTTATCTATAAAAAGGGATTTGCATCTATAAAAGGGATTGTATTAGATGACCTTTTCGATTCCTTCTAGCTCTAAATCTCTACCCCCATGACTATTATCTACCCATAGGTATTCTGCATGTTAGATTGTTGCCTGAAGTTCAACTAATCACCACACTGCTGGAAAAACTAAACTAAGTCAACATTGGTAGTCTCTCTATAAATTAAACCAAAAGACTAAAGTAAATTGTAGCTAAAAGAACGTGTGCATGATTTGTGGATTCTCTTTGGAGAGAAGAACAAATTAGTGGAATCAGTTTCATTGTGACCCCAAACCCACAAGAAACGTCATTTTATGGGATACTTGGTCATCTCATCTTGTGTTCATGATGAGTATAAGCAAAAAAACCCACTGGGAAAACATTTAAAGTTTATTCATCAACATCTTTTGCAAAGGAGGAAGAAGCAGATTAAATTCCATGAAGAACTTGACAAAATCTTTCAAACCAAGGCAACATATACTTTGATATTTGGTGTGTTTCATATGAAGACAGGTTAAAGGGAGGGCAGTGAACAACAAAATGAAAAATAACAATAATGTTGGAAAACAAGAATCTGAGTTGAAAAGTCAAAGGTTTGTATACTTTACAGAAGCTTAATGCTAATACATTACTAACACTTTCAAATTCTCTCTCAAACACACACACACACAGACACACAAGAAACTGGCTTTATCTTAATGAATAAGAAATAACTGCCTACTGATATAGACATTGTATTGAAATTAGCTGTTCATGCACAATCAGACTATCAAAGCAAAAAAAAATCAAGTTAGAAGAAAGGTTAGTTATATGATTTTTATGACTATTATTAATAACTAATATTCAAATAACACTTTAAGCTTTGCAAAGAGCTTTCTACTTATGTAATCTTATCTGATCCTTACAACAACCCCATGAGGTAGGTGCTATCATTATTATTATGCCTGTATTGCAGACAAGAAAACTGAGGCTGACAGTGTTTAAGAGATTTACTCAGGGTCACATAGCTAGGCAAAGTCTTAGGGTTTTTTGAGTTCAAGTCCAGCACTCTATCCACTGAAGCACCTGAAAAATGACAGCAGCTTTAGACTAATCCATTCAAATGAGCTGTCATTATCAAAAAATGGAAAAAGTAAAAAGGCAAAGATCTATACCTTGCCTATCACCATTTTCTCCTAATGTTCATTTCCACAAAAATAGGTTGAAAGAGGTCAACACCTATCTTAACAAAAAAAATCTCCTTGCAAGTGAGATAGCAGCCAAAGGAAACGCTGGTTAAGAATACAAGTAATACGAATTCTATTGCAGACTAGCATAGTAGAAGATCATAAGTTTCATAAAATAACAAAAAAGCAGGGAAATAAACAAGTCTACAGAAAGTTTGGTAGGAGATCAAATTTAACAAACATCTCAAAAGCTGAAACTGCCAGAAAGACAAAAATTAGATATTGTATGGAGCAAATTTGTTAGTCTCCATTTATCTTCTTTTTTAAACCATCAATGACAAGGGAAGGACCAAATTCATTAATAACATTTTATTCCCTACATATGAAATAGAAATGATATACATAAGAGACAAAGTTGGGAAGAGTATATGGATGAAACCAAATACACATAGGGGAAATCCATGCTAAAAGTAATAAATATTCAAAGTATTGTGAAAAGTGGTGGGGTCAAGATGGCAGAATGACAGGTAGCAATTTTGCTTAGTTCCTTTCCAACTTTTTCTACAACCTGGAAAATGTGTCAAGCTGAATTCTAATTAGGAAAGCTAAGAACCATTACAGTGGGTCATTTTTCCAGCCCATAACAACCCTAGGAAGATAGACAGAGAGGTCAGCTGCTGACAGAACGGGGTGGGGGGTGGGGGTGGGGCTGGCCAGGAGCATAGCATAGCAGTGAGACCAGGACAGCTGTAGAAGGAAGCAGCAGCAGCAGCAGCAGCAGGGAGAAGCTCAGTGGACTGAATACCACCTGGGCAGAAAGAGATCCCTAGCACTAGGAATAGGAATGAGTGTCATTTGGCAGCTCTATCACTCATTGCTCAGATTTGGATTTCAGTTCCAAGGAAGAGAGGAATAAGTCACAGTTGTAAAGAAAAAAGGGCACAGTTGTAAAGCATAAGGAGTAAGTTCTAGAAACACAGCTTTGTGGCTCTGTGCCTAAGAGCAGATGGGAGACTCATTTCTAACTTTTAGTTCTGTAGATAAGCTCGCAGTGGAATAAAGCAGGGAAGGAGACCAAAACCAAGGGAGATTCAGCAGCTCAGCTGCTATGGAACCATAGAACTTCTAGAAGGTTTACTGTGACAGAGTCCAGCAGCAGTCTACAGAAATAGGAAGTAAAAGGAAGATTTTATACAATGGAAGAGACATGGGAAGGTGGGGTTGGTAATACTTGAATCTCACCATAATTGGAACTATTTCCAGGAGAGAATACACACACACACACACACACACACACACACACACACACACA
>NW_027186350.1:5135691-5145005 GCF_028583685.1 Petaurus breviceps papuanus
ACACACACACACACACACACACACACACACACACACACACAAATATGATCTTACCAAATAGGAAAGTGGGAGGGAAAAGGGATTAAGAGAAAAAAGTGGGGATAAGAGGGAAGGTGGATTAAGGAAGGCAGTGGTCAGGAGAAAACCATACTTTTGAGGAGAGAACAAGATAAAAAAGTGAAGAATAAGTAAAAACGATAGGTCAGAAGGAAATATAGAGCTAGCAATCACAACTATGATTATGGGGGGGGAGATGAATTAATCCATAAAATGAAAGAGGATAGAAAAAATGGAGTAGAAACCCAAATTCAACAATAATTACTAGAAACAGAAAGATACCACAGAGTTAAAATAAGATTCTGGGACAGAATCTATAATACTTCAACTAAAATTTAAAAAAAGAAAAAGATAAGAGTAGCAATCATGATCTCAGACAAAGCAGAAAAAAAATAGACCTAATTGAAAGAAATCACTAGAGAAACTGCATTTTGCTAAAAGGTTTTTATTGTTCAATCATTTCAGTTGTGTCCAAATCTTCATGACTTCATTTGGAGTTTTCTTGGCAAAGTTACTGGAGTATTTTGCTATTTCCTTATCCAACTTATTTTTACAGATGAGGAACTAAGGCAAAAAGGGTTAAGTGAGTTACCCAAAGTTACATGACTGGTATGTGTCTAAGGCTGGGTTTGACCTCAGGAAGATGAGTCTTTCTAACTTCCTAACTTTAGGCCTGGCACTCTGTGCATTTTGCCACTTTGGTGCCCCAAAGTACCTAGACAATGAATTAATATGAAAACTGAATATATCAAATGGCATAGCATCTAAATTTTTTTAAAGAAATGTTAAATCAGTTACAGAACAAAATAGTAAAACTATACTAGTGGGGGAGCTCAATTTGTCCCCTCAGAACTAAATAAATTTAACTATAAAATAAAGAAATTAAATAGATGAATGGAATTTTAGAAGAGTTAGAGAAGATAAAGCTTTGAAGGATATTGAATGGGAATAGAATGGAGTATGCCTTTACAAAAATTGATCATACAATAGAGCATAAAAATCTCACAAACAAATAAAGGCAGAAATGTTAAATGTATCTTTTTCTGACCATAATGAAATAAGAGGTACATTCAATAAAGAACCTTGGAAGCTTAGATTAAAAACAATTAGAAACTAAATAATTCAATCCTAATAAATGAATAGGTCAAAGAACAAATCATAGAAATGATCAATAATATTATTAAAGACAATGACAACAATTAGAAAACATGCCAAAATTCACAGTGTGCAGTTAAAGCAGTATTTAGGGGAAAATTTATGTTTCTAAACACTCATATTAATAAAAAAGAATAAGAAAAAATAAAAAATTGTACTGGCACCTAAAAAATTAAAAAAAAAAATGAACCACCCTGTAGCAGCAAGCACCCCAAGCGTCCCCAGGGTGGCTGCCAACACGGGTTCTTAGATCTGCTTTGTTAAAGGAAAGCAACTCAAAATGGGTTAACAAGCTTACTTTAATCAGTCAAATATGTATCATTTACCTAGTTCAGGGAAAAAAGGTCAGCACCCTGAACTTCAGAGTATACAGACAGAATTATCAAGACAGAGAAACAGATCAAGTAGACAGATTTCCAAACTGTCCAACCATTACATCCATACCAAATCAACATCTGGGTTTTTCAAAGCCAGGGGGTGGGGGTGGGGTGGGCTCTCAACAACGGCTTCCCAGAGTCTCATCTGATCAAATCACAGAACACTTCTCAAAGTGAGCCCCAAAACAAAGCCTCAAATCAGGGTTTATATAGCCTTCTCCTGGCTCAGAGAATGTAACAACCTTCTGGACCCACTGGCCAATCAAAAAGTATCTACTGAAAAACAAGCTTCCCACCCCAGGCTCCAGGTGCACTTTAGCCTAGGGGCAGGGAAGATCTTAAAAGTTTACATTCCCATTACATCCCCCCCCCTCCCCCAGATTAAACATCAAAATAGAATTCTTGACAATCAAAGGAGAGATGAATAAAACTGAATTTTTAAAATGATCTAACAAATAAAATATCTTTTAATATTTGAAAATAAACCAAATTTTATTTGAATCAAGTACCAACAAAAATTGGTAAATAATCTTCTAAATAGTTCAGACCCATGAGGAGAAATTTTTTCCCCTTCATTTAAAAAGCATTCAACATTTCTTGAGACTTCACAGAAAGTTCTGCTATTTTGCCACCACAGTTAAAGTCTAGTGAGAATCAGGTGACTATCTTGGAGTGTGCCTGCAAATAAAATGTTCCTTTTTGTGAAAAAGAGAAATATTAACTCAACCCATAGATTTTCATGGTTCTATCAGAGGCTCAGGACAGAGGAAAAGAGACAATATTCAAACATCTCTATTGGACAGCTCCTATGTTAAATGCTGGCAGAGCCTATATCAAGACAACTTGCTTAAAAGCAGATATTAGGTTTTTATTTCCTTAAGAATTGACATCACTGGGGCTGCTAGGTGGCACAGTGAGTAGAACACCGGCCCTGGAGTCAGGAGGACCTGAGTTCAAATCCGGCCTCAGACACTAACACTTACTAGCCATGTGACCTTGGGCAAGTTACTTAACCCCAACTGCCCTACCATCCCCCCTACAAAAAGCAAAAAAAAAAAAAAAAGAATTGACATCACCCACATAGCTGTTAAAAAAAATCAACCTTATATTCATTTAGGGAGATATAGTTTCTGCCATGGAAGATGGCTTTTCCTTTCTTTAAACACATATAGTATCAACTTTATATGTAACGCTTCTCTGATAAGATGTGAGCTTGAATTGGAACAGTCCTGGAAGGTATAGTGGAAATGTCACATTTTAATTTCTTTCATATATTAAGAAGGCACCAGTGTATAGTTATTGGACTTAAACTCAGAAGAACAAATACGTCTGCCATTTTCTTCCTTGCACAAAGAGTGGTTCAAAAAGTCACATGAGTTTTCTCATCATCAGAAAAGATCACTTCAGAGGGAACATAAGATAACTCTTCAAATTGGACTTTAAAATAATCATGAAAAGTAGTAATGTCAAACATAGTAAGTGAAGAAATGAACCTTTGGAAAACAGTTTCTTGGCTCTATTATAATCATGGGATTAAAGTTCTATATGTCCAAGCTCGGATTTACTCTCATTAAGAGGGGTAATTACCTACAGAAAGTAGAAAAGTTGTCTTACAGAGGCATTTGTTGGGAAATTTGCCATGGTTTAATGCGAATTTGGTCATGGATGCTCATGTTTTTCTTTCTTTTTTTTTTTTTAAAGCAATTGGGGTTAAGTAACTTGCTCAGGTTACATGGCCAGTTATTTTGTGTGGGTACCAAGTATCTGAGGCCAGAACCGATCCTGGGTCTCCTGATGCTGGGGCTGGCACTCTTACTCACTGTGCCACCTGGCCACCCCTTCATGTTTTTCTTATAATGGGTTACTTACATTATTAATATTTCCTTGAGACTTAATTCTTTTTTGCCTTCCTCTCCTTAATAACCCTAATTCATTCCAGAAATTTAGTTCATAGGAACACAGATCTAAAACTGGTCCAATCTATCGCTAGGACCTGCATAGTGAACAGATAGTATGTATGACCATTACCTGATCTAAAAGTAAATTTCTTGAGGGGAATGGAAGGATTTTCAAAAATTTGAGCAAGCAGTAATGTTATTGTTGGTATGATTAGAGGTATAGAAGATCAACATGTTAAAGAAACTGGACTTGAACTTGGGAGGAAAGTGAAGGTTAAAGAGGGGAAACAAGTTGATCAAGGGCACACAGTGACTTAGAAGTCAAACCAATATGAAAATCTGAATCATCTGACTCTCAGCTCAGCTCTTCAAGGTATAGTGATACCTTGCTGATTTTTAATTGCTACAATCAATTGAGTATTAAGATATTACTTAGAAAATGGATATTCATTAAATACATAATTGTCTATTCTTGAGACCAATATATATATATATATATATATATATATTTAAACTGGGTATCATTCAAAAGTGCCATCCTTTTGTCAATATTATAAATGCTTAGTTATTAATTTTGGTTGCTGTACATAGGATTACCTGAGACATCAAGATCATACCTGGCTCCAAGGATGCCATTTTAAAGAGATTCGTTCACTATTGGCTTTGGGGTAATCATCGGAGTTATTTGCATTCCATTTAAAACTCTGCTAAAGCTCCCTACCTTGGAGCTGACAGTAGGTCTCTTTGTATATTATCAGATGTGTTTTAAGGGAAAGAAGAGTGAGGGTGTGGACACTCATAGAAATGAGAAATGCAAAGTGTCTTCCAGGTCATCTAGTTTGTTCTATAGGGCCAGGGAAGCATTTCTGAGTCTGACAGGATTTCACATTAATTAAAAGACCTCTGGGACCAGTCAGGTCTTCTGCCCCCAGGGCTCAGTTCAGGACATTTTCCTACAATAAAAATGGTTCATTTCCTCATTAGGTCTCATGTTTAAATATTTCAAGTAGCAAGGTTTCCATGGAGCTGGCAGAAGATTCTTTGAGATGGAGAACTGAATCTGCTCATTCTGTATTTTCAATGCTGCTTTCCCTCCACCCTCCAGGGTTTATAAAAATCTCACTGAGTCATTTCCTCCTACAGGCAAAAGACAAAACATTGAGAATTAAGGTACATCCTTTCTTCTTTCTTTCTTCCGGTCAAGGTGCCATTTCCCCCTCCAAAATCTCAAGGGAAAAGGAGATTCTCTTCTCTGTTGCCAGGATTTGGTGCTGTTCCCATGGGGAGACCAATACCTGTCCATATTTTTTATCATTGTGGGAAATGTCACGTCAGGTTTAGTGGTTTTGAGGTGCTCTTAAACTTGCTCATTCTATAAGCAGGCAATAAATAGGGAAGGGTTATTGAGACTTGTTCCTGCCCCCATGTGGTATTCCTCACAATGAATTCATTGGGAGACCCAGCTGGTGGTCAGTTCATTTTCACAGAATCCTATTGTTACAAAGGAAAAGTGAGGGAGGCAAAACCAGCAGACAAAATCTAGAGACATAAAAAGGATTTTTTTTTTTTTTGCAGGGGAAAAAGGAGGGAAGGGAACAAGATGAGAAGTCAAAAGAAGGTAGTGGCCACTGAAGGGAAGAAACATCCCAAAAGAAAGCCCCTATCACTAAGGTTGAGACAGGTGAAGGAGCAGCTCATATGAGAGGAAAAGGAAGAGCACTATGAGATTGCAAGTTTGGCATCCTCTAAAGTTTGGTACCCATGACCAAGCTTTGGTCACTCTGCCTTAGTTATAGCTCTGACGTCTGCCACCTGTTTGTAATCGGCAGAGATTGTTTAAGGTCAGAAACATGACCTGGATGGATTGATATATTCCACCAAATGTGATTTAAACCATGTTGAACTTGAGTTCAAAATACACAGCTCCCTCGGTATGAAAATTTCAAGGAATTTCTCCTTAATATGCTCAGTACTCAAGCAGTGGAGACTGCTGCTAATATAAATGAACCACCCAGAAGGAACTGGATGGACTTATCTGAGAACGGCAGTAGACAAGGAAAACCAGGAGGATGAAGGGAAATCTTTTGGCTGTTTCTTAGTGGTTTTGGAGGAGGGTTGGTGCTAATGAGCTATACATCATCCCAAGACCTAGAGAAAAAGAGATAAGACTTACCTGTCAAATTTCAGCACTTGAATACTGTAGAGAACAAATTTTTCTCCCCTACCCATGGATCAACACATATACATTGACAAATATGCCCAGCTGAGTGGCAAGCAAATATCAGTGCTGAAGCATTCCCTGCTGGCTTACAGACCCTGTGGGTCTTTTGGCATCAATATGGCTCCACCCCTTGATCCTTTTCTCCCCCCCTGGGTCACCTCCTTTTCCCTTGGCCTGCAAGTACACTGTTTGAAAATTGTGTGTTCACTCTCTTTCCACCATAGTCTGAGACAAGTGAAAGCTTAGCTTAATTACTGCTGGGCAGCATTGTAACAACATTACCAGTAACAAAGGTAGCAGCTGAGCCAGCTGTACAAGTGACTAAGTATTCAAATAGTATTCTTTATCTAGGACTCACTGGCTAAAAGGTCCTGACTATAAGTGTATCTGCCAGAATACAGCAATTACCACCCACCCTCATTCTTGTCACATACTCTCCACCTTTCAGGTTGAGGTGTTGTGAAGAGAATAAGAGCGAGGCCGAGATCTAGATTTTAAATAAATTTAGATGTGGATTTATTGATCAAGTTTGTGACTGCCTGGAGTATATACTCAAGTCAGGCAGCCCTCAATTGGGGTACAGGCAAGGCTTATAAAGGCAAAAACCACAATTGGGGAGGGGAGCTAGCATAAGCAATGACATACAGAAGGAAAGAACAGCCATTGGTTGGATCTATAGCTCAGGGCTAATTTGGGAAACATGTCGCAAGGATACAAGGCCAGGACCCTCCTTGTGATGGGTCTCATCCAGAACAGGGTGGAGGGCACAGGGGGAGTGGAATTTCCCAGAACAGGCTGGGGTCATGGAACAGGCCAGGGTCATGTTCATGAGGGGGACCCTGCTTGGTCAGCATTCTGGGTGGAGCACCTTGCTGGGTCAGTATCCCAGAACAGGGTGGTCTCTTACATGGGATAGACTTGCCCCATAATCTCTATACAGGCTTGTACCATAACCCTTATATGAAATGCTGTTTCAAAGCTTACTGATTTAGGAAAGTACTAACTCAGGGAAAGATAAGGGAGCAGGGGACTTTATGCCTTGGGTGAATCACTCTTACCCAGGACTACGCCTTTAAGCTATTACAAGCAGTTACAGGGTTTAGGATAAAGACAAAGGGGCTTAATGGTGGGCTCCAAATCAGGTGGCATGTGATTTGGGTTACCTTACAACAGAGGCAAAATGATTGCCTCTGACAAGATCTATTTAAAAGTGGCTCATATTCTCAGTCACTGGGGTCAACAAAAAGAGGAGGAGAGTCAGTGTTGGTTATATATTCCTAATCCATTCAAGAAAATGATTTTAGGTTGTTGGCAGAATAGCAAGCTAAAAAATTCCAAGTGTGGGAGGGCTTCAAGCACTTTGACTAAACCAAGATCAGACCTGTGCCTCAAGAGATTAACTGATAGGATTTTTTATCTCTGTCTTTCAATTTCCCCAATGGGTAAGTCCCGATGAGTTCTAGATCTTTCTGAAAGACAGCATGCTGATGTTATGGTGACATTGGCAAGACTTGGTAATGAAAAAAATAATGAAATTTCCCAAGGCAATAGAGAAGAAGAGACAGAAGAGTCTGTGAAGCAGGAGTTTTGGTGGAAAATAAGTTCTTTCAAAGCAGAAATAAGATGGGGTGAGGAAGAGCTCAAGATTTACTGAGTTGCTTGGCTATATGAGAGTAGACATCTCAATTTCACTGTCAGCTGCACAGATGTTGGTGAATTAATCATGTGCATAGGCATTCTTGAGGTACCACCATAGACCTGCCATCTCTGCAGGGATCTCATAGTTCCAGTATTTCTTGGCTACAATCTTGACCACTTGGAGTTTGGAAAGCAGATGGCAGTCAGTAAGGGTCAGCTCCTTCCCATCCAGAAACTTGCACCTGGAGGTCTTCTTTTCATCTCTAAGTAAATTACCATCATCTATCTCCTCAATCAGGGGTATATTCGAGTAATTATACAGTTTCTTAAATGCCTTTGTCAAGTCTCTTTCAAGAGAGGCATTATTTTGTTGCTTTGTGCTCTTAATGTATGAAGAGAACTTAGAGAAGATGTCAGTCCTAGCTGTGTTGGATTCCCTATGTTTAGCAGCTGGTTTGGGTATTTTTGCAGTATCAAGGTCTCCTCCAAGAACTCATCTGTCCAGATTTTTTTAAAGAAAAAAATACACCCAAAGAGAGAGAAATCATTGGTAAATTTGATTTTTTAAAAAGAAAAAAACAAATTATCCACATCAATAATGAAAAGGGTGAATTCATACCCAATGAAGAAGAAATAAAAGCAATTCTTAGGAATTATTTTCCCCAACTAAATGGGAATAAAGCTGGCAATTTTAATGAAATGGATGAATATTTACAAAAACACAAATTGCCTTGATTGACAGAAGAAACAAGATATTTAAATAATTTCATCTTAGAAAAAGACATTGAACAAAGAACAAATGATCTCCCAGAAGGGGAAAAAACAACAACCCAGGAATAGATGTATTTTCAAGCAAATTTTACCAAACGTTTAAAGAACAATTAATTTCAATACTAGATAAACAGAAAAAAAAGGTAAAGAAGGTATCCTACCAAATTACTTCTATGACACAAATATAGTCTAAATATCTAAATCAGGTAGATACAAAAGAGAGAAATGAAATTAGAACAATTCCCCTCACTTCAAATAAACTAGTATCATTAAAATTACAAAAACATATCACAAAGCTTAAACTATGACCAGACTGGATCTATAACAGGAATGTAGTACTGGTTCAGTATTAGGAAAATTGTAAGCCTCATTGATCACATGAATAACAAAAACAGAAATCACCTGATTATTTTAACAGATGTTTAAAATCTTTTGACAAAATACAATACTCATTCCATTTAAAAATAAATAGAAAGCTTAGGCATAAACAAGGCTTATCTTAAAATGATAAATTTTATTTCCCCCAAACCAAGAAGGGCAGCTAGGTGGGGCAGTGGATGGAATGACAGTCCTGGAATCAGGAAGACCTGAGTTTAAATATGGTTTCAGACATTTACTAGCTGTGTGACCCTGGGCAAGTCACTTAACTTTGCTTCAATTCCTCATCTGTAAAATTAGCTGGAGAAGGAAATGCAAACCACTCCAGTGTCTTTGCCAAGAAAACCTCAAATGGGGTCACAAAGAGTTGAACACGACTGAAATGACTGAACAATAAAAACAACAAAACCAAGAACAAGTACCATGTGAAATGGATTAAATTAGAAACCTTTTCAACAAGATCAGGGGTTGAAGCAAGATGTCCATCTCCACCATTATTATTCAAAATTTTACTAGAAATTTACTATAGCAATAAAACAAGAAAAAATAAAACAGAAATAAGCTCTGGTAACAATCATCTAAATGATCACTTTTTACAGATGATTTGCTTTAAAGAACCCTAAAGAATCAACTAAAGGGGCGGCTAGGTGGCACAGTGAATAGAGCACTGGCCCTGGAGTCAGGAGGACCTAAGTTCAAATCCAGTCCCAGACACTTAACACTTACTAGCTTTGTGACCTTGGGCAAGTCACTCAATCCCAATTGCCCTGCAATCCCCACTCTGAAAAAGCAAAAAAAAAAAAAAAAAAAAAAAAAAAA
>NW_027186350.1:5145105-5202138 GCF_028583685.1 Petaurus breviceps papuanus
CCCCCCCCCCATTTATTAGCATTTCTCTGTATTGTATATAAATCTTAGTGAAAAGAGCTAGAAAGAAGAGAACTTCCATTTAAAATGATTACAGATTAAATTATTAAAGTATTAAATACTTGGGAGTCAACCTGCCAAGACAAAACCCAGGAACCATATGAAGACAATTTTAAGACATCCTTCACACAAATAAAGATAGATCTAAACAACTGGAGAAATATCAATTGCTCATGGGTAGGTCAAGTCAATATAATAAAAATGATAACACTATCTCAATTAATTTACTCAGTGTTATACCAATCAACTACCAAAGAATTACTTTAAAGAATTAAAAAAAAATTCATCTCGAGCAACAAAATGTTAAGAATAACAATGTAACTAATTTTAAAAAAGGCAATGAAACAGGTCTAGATCTCAAACTATACTATAAATTGTAAGCATCAAAACAATTTGGTCCTAGATAAGAAACAGAATGGTTGATCAATGGAACAGATTATGTGCACAATATACAGAAGTAAATGAGTACACTAAGGAGCTTCAGTGTTTGATAAACATAAAGATCACAGCTACTGGGGCAAGAACTCACTATTTGACAAAAAGTGCAGGGGACACTAGAAGAGAGTCTATCAGAAACTGGTCATATCTTACTCTTGTATATCAAAATAAATTCAAAATTATCTATCTATCTATCTATCTATCTATCTATCTATCTATCTATCTATCTATCTATCATGTTAAAAAAAGTAAAATCTGCAAGAAAAACCACTGAAGAAGAGCTCCAAGGCAATCATCATTTATTAAAGAGACCTAGACCCATTTTTAAAATTTTATTTTTATTTTTTTTGGAGTTTATATTTTTTATTTTACATTATTCATTTCCACAGGATTTTGAGTTACAAATTTTCTCCCCATTTTTCCCCTACCCACCACCCCAAAACTGCAATCCCACTGAATATCCCCTCCCCCAATCTGCTCTCTCCTATATCTACCCCTATTCCCCCTCCGACTTTCCAATAGGGCATGGTGGATCTCTATGCCCCAGTGCTTGTGTATCTTATTTCCCAGTTACATGTAAAATAATAATAATATATTTTTTAAATATTTGATTTTAAACCTTTGAATTCCAGATTCTTTCCTTACCTTCTTCGTCACCCACCCTTACTGGGAAGATAAGCAATTCAATATAGGTTGTACATGTGTAGCTATGCAAAACATTTCCATAGTGGATATATTATGAAAGACTGATTATATTTCCCTCCATCCCATCCCACCCCCCACTTGCTTTATTCTCTATTTTGATCCTGTCTCTTTTCAAAAGTGGGTGCTTCCAACTTCCCTCCCCCCCAGCCTGCCCTTCCTTCCATCATCCCCCCTTTCATCCCCTTCCCCCCTACTCTCCTCTAGGGTGAGATACCCTATTTAGTGTGTATGTCATTCCCTCCCTAAGCCAAATTCATTGAGAATAAGGTTGAATCATTCCTTTTTGCTTTCCTGTTCTTCCCCTCCATTGTAACAGTATTCCCTTACCTCTTCTACATGAGATAATTTATCCCATTCTATCTCTCCCCATCTTCTCTCATTATATTCCTCTTATTTTTCTCATTATATTTCCTCATAATATTCACCTCTTAATTTCCCGTTTTAAGGATCATCCCTTCCTATTCAACTGGTCCTGTACCCACTGTCTATGTATACCTGTACACACACACACACACACACACACACACACACACATACTCACATATGTATTCATACACTCATATACCCTCCTATATAGACATATATGCATGTATACATATGTATATATGTATACATATACATTTCGATTCCCTTCAACTATTCTTATACTGAGAAAAGTTTCATAAGTTACAATTATCGTTTTTCCATGAGGAATGTAAGTAATTTAACTTTGATAAGTTCCTTATGCTTTCTTTTCCCTGTTTACCTTCTCATGCTTCTCTTCTTGTATCTGAATGTCAAATTTTCTATTCAACTCTTTTTTTCATCAAGAAAAAGTCCTTGAAAGTCCTCTATTCCACTGAATGACCATATTTTCCCCTGAAACATGATACTCAGTTTTGCTGGGTAGGTGATTCTTGGTTTTAATCCCAGCTCCTTTGACCTTCAGAATATCATATTCCAAGCCCTTTGATCCCTCAATGTAGAAGCTGCCAGATCCTGTGTTATCCTGATTGTGTTTCCACAATATTCAAATTGTTTCTTCCTGGCTGCTTGTAATATTTTCTCCTTGATCTGGGAACTCTGGAACCCAGCTATAATATTTCTAGGAGTTTTCTTTTTGGGCTCTTTTTCAGGAGGTAATCAGTAGATTCTTTCAACCTCTGTTTTGTCCTCTGGTTCTAAAACATCAGGGCAATTTTCCTTGAGAATTACTTGAAGGATGATTTCTTTTTTTTTTTTTTTAATCATGGCCTTCAGATAGTCCAATAATTTTTAAATTATCTCTCCTGCATTTATTTTCCAGCTCAGTGGTTTTTCCAATGAGATATTTCACATTGTCTTCTATTTTTTCATTTGTTTGGATCTGTTTAATAGTATCTTGATTTCTTATAAAGTCACTAGCTTCCATTTGCTCTAATCTAATTCTGAAGGAATGATTCTCTTCAGTGAGCTTTTGAGATTCATTTTCCATCTGGCAAATTCAGCTTTTTAAGGCATTCTCCTCCTCATTGCCCTTTTGAACCTCTTTTGCTATTTGAGTTAGTCTATTTTTTAAGGTGTTATTTTCTTCAGTTAGGTTGTTGCCTCTTGTTTCATAATTTTCTTGCAACACTCTCATTTCCCTTCCCATTTTTTCCTCCACTTCTCTTATTTGGTTTTGAAAATCCTTCTTAAGCTCCTCTGTGTCCTGTAAGCAGCTTATTCTTTTCTTGGAAACTTCTGGTATAGGAGTTCTGATTTTGCTGTCTTCCTCCTATTCCATGCCCTGATCCTTTTTGTCCCCCAAAAAGGAATCCAGAGTCGGACCACTGTGCTTGCCTTGCTTCCCTCATTTGCTCATGTTGCCACTCAATTACTTGACTTTTGAGCTTTTTGCCCCAGTAGAACTCTGCTACCAGAGTGGGGAGCTTTCTCAGCTGCTGGAGCTATTAGTTGGGTGCCCTCTCTGAAGTCTCCACAAGCTCTGGCAGTTTGGTCGCACACCCCAGGACCTCCACCCTAGACCTCAATCCAGATCCAAGCAGGTTAAAGCAAGAGCGATTACCCCTCAGACTGGCTGCTTGGTCCCCCCACAATATGTAGACCAGGAGCTCTGAAGCAGCCATGTGGCTGTGGCTGCATGGCGGCTGCAGGGCCTCAGCTGCCTCTCCCTCCAGGGGATAAAGGCCTGACTGCACTCCCAAATGCCCAGTTCACAAAGTCCACACTGCACTGACCTCTCACTTTGTCCTTAGCATCTATGGACTGATAATTCTGGAAACAGTTACAGCTGCTGGTGATCTGAAGTCCCCAGGGGCTGGTTGTGGCCGCCCTAAGGCTAAAAACTCAGGCTTGCTTGAGGCTGGGCTCAGCTCCCAACATGCTGTGCTGGCTGCTTCCTGCTGGCCTGCTGGCCTGTCCTCAGTGGGAGGGTAGCTTCTCTGTGTCATTTTGTGGGTTTTGTAGCTACAAAGTTTGTTCAAAGTCACCTTTTCCATGAATTGGAGAAGGTAGAAGCGGGAGCCCTGCGGAAGTCCTGTTTCTAGTCTGCCACCTTGACTCCAGCCCCCCTAGTTTAGGGTTTCTTAACTTTTTTTGTGTCAGGGACTCATGTGATGGTCTGGTAAAGGCTTTGGTTTTCTTCACAGAATCATGTTTCCCCCCCCCCCTAATTTATAGTTTGAAGAAATGCTAAATTCCAGTTAGAGGACAGTAAAAATAAAGATAAAACTTTTTCCCATATAAATTCTCAGACTCAGTGTTTGAGAGGAAGGGGTTTATGGACATCAGTTTAAGAATTTCTGATCTAAAGGGCATAATAAGGGGTGGCTAGGTTGCACAGTGAATAGAGCACTGGCCCTGGAGTCAGGAGGACCTAAGTTCAAAAATGGCCTCAGACATTTAACACTTACTAGACTTGTGACCTTGGGCTAATCACTTAACCCTAATTGCCCTGCCTTCCCTCCTCTAAAAAGCAACCCTTACCAAAAGAAAATAATAGAATGATCTGTGGAGTAAAATAAAGCAGAAAAAGGTAAATAAATGAAGGTAAAATAAAAAAAAAAGAGGTAAAGTAAATAGAGGGGGGAAAAAAACCCCAAAGAGGCAAAAGGTTTGAGGAGGCCTTAATGAATTAGGGGATTTAAATGTAGAAGAGTTAAGTTAATGCTCAATGGACTAAATCTTTTCTCCCACTATATGTGAATCTATATCTTTTGTAGAAGGGAATACAGAGGCAAGGGATGAAGAGAAGGAATAAGATGTCAGGACAGGAGTGGGAAATGGTACAAATGAGGAGATGGCAGGTAAGAACCTCACGGGGTGAGTTAGTGATGCACAACTCCCAAAGGCATAGGTGATGAGTGAAGGAATACTCATTTTCCTTTAGTCTCTCAATCACAGGTGGGATTGTGGAATAATAGGATAAAAAAACAGAGAGTCTAGGATGTGGAAGCAAAAAAAGTGGGTTCCAAAAGAGGAAAGAGATACTATTAAAGAACATTCCTTTGGAAGAACACACACACACACACACACACACACACACACACACACAAGCACGCACACACATGCACACAGATGCAAGTAAGATTCAGAAACTCAATAAAGCTCTGGATTTCATCTCGGGGGAATTTTCACATTATTACTTTCTCTGAGAAAGGCATGTACCTCCGTGGACAAATATCACATGCAGAGAGATAACACATGAATTGCTAAGGCAGGTAGAACTTAGAGGGTGGGACCTTCCTTGGGAAGGGGGTACTATAGATGGGTCAACAAATCCTTAGGAATGGAGGATGATAATGGTAAGGGCCAAGATCAGGACTAGTTTTCACAATCACAAAGCATGAGTCTTACTATACTGCTTCCATCTGACATTACTTCCCTTGTGAGTTGTTATTCCTAAAAGAACAACAGAAGAAAGTGTATGGTGATATAAAAAGAGACAATGATATATAAATTAAATAGAACAAGGTGTTCCAATGTCATTCTTTAGAAGCTTTTCCAATAAGAGGAACATACAAAATAAAGAAGTAACAAATAAAGGTCTAAACCATTTGTCAGAAAGTAAAATTCTTAAAGGATGGAAGGAAAGAGAAATAATGAGGAAAACAAAGCAAAGGAAGGCTCCTTGGTAAATGGTGCAATAAAAAGATGTTACGAAACTGAGAGGCTGGAAGAAAAGAGAGGAAAGGTTTGAAACTTTTGCTGAATAGGGCATAAAAAAGAACATAAAGGGATAGAATTATGTAGGTAAATGGAGAGGTGATAGAGTAGTAGATTACATATATATATATATCAAGATAGAAAATTTCAAAATAGGTTAAGTTAAAAGAATTTTAAAATAGTATAGACAAATGGTATGGGAAAATGAAGAGCCAATGGAGAGTGGCATAAGAGAAGTATGAGAAAAATTAATCACAGTGACAAATATTTGATAAAAAAAAGAATACAAAAGAATAAATGAACAGAAGCCTGACAATCATCAGTTTAAATGTTAATGGCTCCAATAAATAGGAGAGTGATGAGCTGTATAATTAAATACACTCCAACAATTTAATGTATAAAATAACCACAGCTAAAAATTTAAGACATGAACAGGATGACATTGAAAGCCTGGGACTTCTGGGTCATGTGAGAAAAAAGATAGAAGACCAGACATATTCTCTGATTCCCATGACCTCCAAAACCCCTCCAAGTTCTGCATCAAAGATAAAATACCTTCAGCTGTCTTCATGATCTAGGACACCTAGAATTCAAAAGAAGGTTGAAAAAAGAAAGCAACATGAACTGATGCTTACTGACCCTGAGCTCACTCAGCAACCTTCTTCTACCTCCTATGCTATGGGCAGAAAGACTGAACTTGTAGACCCAAGAATATGACACAGGTTTTTAATAAAACCTACTCCCACTCTCCAGTCTTTTCTCCCACATTCCAGTGGAGACCTCAGCCCTAGGCTTCAGAAACTTGCCTTGGCTGTGACAGCTAGTTAGGTGGCTACAGCCCCTCAGTAGCAAAAGCAGGCTGGGCATCACAACACTGTAGCACCACTTTCAATGTCAGGATAGAGAGGTAAGGAATGGAGAGAAAGGGACAAGATATCAGGACAGGAAACTCTCTCTCTCTCTGTCTCTCTGTCTCTGTCTCTGTCTCTGTCTCTGTCTCTGTCTGTCTGTCTGTCTGTCTGTCTCTCTGTTTGTGTAGGGCTTGTGTAACATTCCAACAAGCTTGAGGGAAAGAGCATGGCATCCAGCTGAGGCCAGTTCTGACCATGCAAAAGTCAGATGGAACAAATTGCCCAGTGAAGGAAGAGGATGAGATGCTTTGAGTTCCAGCTTCCAAGAAAAACACAACCAGAAGGGAGGAAGTCAGAAAGTGATAGAGAAAATAAAGGGGAAAAAGACTGAAATTACTAAAGATTTCAAGAAGAAGAAAACTCAAAAGAGCCTGAACATAAACAAATCAACAGTAACAACAAAATGAACTTTGCCCTCTAGATCTAGTAAATGAGTCTTGGCAACTCTAAATAAATGCTGCAAAAAACAAAGGAAAATGATCCAATACTTAATGAGACAGAGAACCCTATGAAATTTGAAGAGAAGATGGAATTACAACACATTGTTTCTGAATGGTTCAAAAGAGAAATGTGAATTATGAAAGCAGAATTTATGAGCTACACAGCAAAAATAATGGGCAGAATAGGAAAATTGAAATCTACAATATCAAGCCTCATCAAAGAAACAAAAAATAAGAGAACAATAGGTTGGGAATGCAAATACACAGAAATGAAGAAAAATCTAGAAGAAGAGAAACAAAAAACAAGAACATTAAAAGAAAATATGTTTACTATGCAAGCAAAGCATATTGATCTAGAAGACAGGATGCATAGAGAAAAACCCAAGAAGCAAAGGTGTCCCAGAAGAATACAACTGGACCAAAATCTTTAACATCACAATAAAAAACAATAACAGAGAACTATCCAGAACTTTTGAACATAGAAAATGAAGTTGCAATGGGAAAAATTCATGAATTGTATCCATGAAAAAAAATATATCCAAGGCTACAAACTTTAAGATACATTGTGGTTAAATTTAACACGTCAATCCAGAAACAATAAGTTCTGCAAACCATTGGGAGAAGGACCTTAAAATACAAAGGAAAGGGCATTGAAATAATGCAGGACCATCCTGAACCCATTTGAAAATATATCAGGGAAAGGAATAATATGTTCCAAAAAGTAATGGAACTCAAATTAAAGCTCAAGGTGACCTACTCTTCAAATTTGAGCTTAACTGTACATGAAAAAAAGATGGATATTTAGTAATGAAGAAGAGTTTGAAACATTTAAAGGAAAAAAACAGAATGGAAGAGGTTATTTGCTTCTTGAATACCCCAAACAACAGAAAGGCAGAAGAAGTGAATAAATATGGTAGGCAAGAACAGCAACAGTAGCAGAATGATAATAGAAAGACAAGTAAGAAATTTCTTTCTAAACACGCAACAGGAGACCAGGGTGAAGGTGGAAATCTGGTAGAGGTAACAGTAAAGAGGTATACAGGCGGCATTATGGACAGAATCTGGTGACACTCTGCCTGCAGACAAACCAAAGTTCTCATGTGTGTGTATGTGTGTGTGTTTGTGTATGTGTGTGTGTGACCACATTAAAACATAGGAGGGTACATGAAAGGGAGGGAGAGGAGAAGGATAGAAAGGAATGAGTGATTATTGAGGTCAGATCAAGGGCTAACAATGAAGGGAAAGTGACTCCTGTGTCTCAGAAAGAGAAAGGGAGTGGGTGAAGAGGAGGGAGGAAAGATCAAACGGGGGAAATGAAGGAAGTTTACTTAGAAGGTGGTGGAGGTTCTATTGATTAATGATTCTGTGCGTGGAGAGCTGTGATCTGTGAAAGGTGATGAGGACCACACACTGGGTGAGACCCAAGGGATTTGGTGCTTGAAACGTCTACTTGTCCTACTTTGGGAGGGTGAGTAACTTGGAGCTCGTGGGGCAACTGAACCCTGGGAGAATGAAAGAACATAGACACAGAGAGGAGATTTTGAGGCAAATGTGGAAAAAAAAAGATCATTAGGGGATGGCATACTTCAGTGGTGGGCTGCATAATCAGGAACAATGTGGGGAAAGGGCCCTATCATGAAGCAGTATCTTTTTTGATACTTTCAATAATTGACCTTGCAGGGCAGCATGGTGGTGCAGTGAATAGAGCCCTGGTCCCGAAGTCAGGAGGACCCCAGTTCAAATCCAGTCTTAGACACTTAACACTTACTAGCTGTGTGATCTTGGGCAAGTCACTTGACCCCAATTGCCCTGCCTTTCCCTCTCAAAAAAAAAACCCACCACCACAAACAAAATAATTGACCTTGTTCTGGTAGTGAGGCACAATGGAAAAGGAGAATCCATGGGACAAGTCCTACAGGGCAGTGACAGAGACTGCCTAGAGGGGAGAGCCTAGAATGGATGCCTTGGAAGCTTTTATCACATGAGGAAACTAGAAAAAAGAAGAGAGAAGATAATTATAAGGGTCATGAATTAGAGAATGACATGTAAAATAAACTGAAGGGTAAAATAAACTCTGAAGAGAGTGAGAGAAGAATTCTTTTTGGAAAGGGGTGCAAAAATGAAATTTTTGAAAAGAAATTAATAAAGAGGGCTAGAGAAGGAGGAATCTATTTGAGAGGGGAAAAAGGAGGACTAATTATACAACCAGATAAAATCAGGAGAGAAAAAGGAGCTAAGAAACAAAACCTCAAAGGAGAAACAAATGAGAAGAGGGGATCAGAGCTGAGGGGAAGTAAGCCAGTGTGAATATGACCACCTTAAAAAAAAGAAGCTTAAAGTAACTGAAGGAACTATGTTTACAGCAGAAGAGGGGGAAAATCATGACTTTGAAAGCTCAATATTAGAGAAAGAAGAAAATATAAACCTAACTCATACTGGTTGCTGTCCTTTATTCTCGAACAGGACCAAAATGATATCACTATGCTAGAGTCAAATTTCAGTGTATTCAACTATAGCTGATCAGACCAATATGAGCTCAGAATGTTCTACCACAGGTCAGTCATAAATAGTCCATGTGAACATTTGGGGGTGGATTCTCCAAATTTGCACATCCTGCATTTTTTTTTGAGCTATTTCAATTCTGCTTTGCTTGTAGAGCACAGCACCTTCTCTGATGTGGGCATGCCGCTGAGCCGTCTGTTCCATGTCTCCCATGTCACACAACCAATTCCGAAGTTCTTGAGAGAAACCTTGAGAGTGTCCTTGTATGGCTTCTTCTGACCACCATGTGATTCTTAACTTTAAATGTGAACGGATTAAACAATCCAATAAATAAAAAAAGATCGACAAATTAGATAAGAACACAAAGCTTTAAAATCTTTTGCTTATAAGAAATCAATTTTAAAAACAATGGCATACACAAAATAAAACTGAGGAGGTGGAAAAATATTTACTATGCATCAAATTAACTTAAAAAAGCAGGAATTGCAATTATTCTATCTGAAAAAAAACCTATTTAAAATGAAAGGCTAGAATAGTATTTACTATGCATAAGGTGAATTCTGAAATCAGAATAACAATCACTCTATCTGACAAAATAAAACACTTACAATGTTAAGAAATAGAAACAGTAAACAATGACAACTACTACACTACTATATTATGGTTAAAGAAACCGTAGGCAATGAGCCTATACAATAAGTACCTTGCTTCCCAGGAGTAATGTTTAACCTCATTAGATAGAAATAGGTCAATCTAGGATTTAGAACAACAAAAAAACAAATTGGAGCATTTAAGTTAATCTTTTGAAAATGTATTTTCAGTTATGAGCATAATTTCTACTTTGTTATTCAATTTCCAAATACTAAAAGAGGGTTTTTTATACCATATTTCCACTATTCTAGCTTTGTGAATCAAAGAACCATTACAAGAAAGACACTACTGGATTGTGAGGGTATGTGATGTCTTTTGATCCTTTTTTGGATCCTTAGCATTTAGCACAGCGTCTAACACATATTGCTGTTTCAGTCATGAGGAGTTCTTCATGACCACATTTGGGGTTCTCTTGGCAAAGATACTGGACTGGTTTTCCATTTCCCTCTCCAGCTCATTTTACAGATGAGGAAACTGAGGCAAACAGGGTTGTGATTTTCCCAGAGTCAGTGTCAGAGGCTGGTGAAGAGTCTTCCTGATTCTAGGACCAGCATTTTACCCACTGTGCCACCCAGTGGCATAGTAGGTGGTTAATAAATGCTTACAGATTACAATCAACTGTGAATGACTTAGCTATTCTATGCAATACAATGATTCAAGACAATTTGGAAGGATCTAGGATGACAAATGCTATCCCTTTCCAGAGAAAGAACTGATGGAGACTGAATGCAGATTGAAGCAGACTTTTTTCTAATTTTCTTTTTTTTGTCTGTGTTTTCTTTCACAATGTGACTAATATGAAAATGTTTTGCATGACTGCACCTATATATCAAATTACTTGCCTTCTCAAGGAGGGGAGAGAAAAAGGAGGGAAAGAATTTAGAACTCAGAATTTTTAAAAACAAATTTTAAAAATTGTTTGTACATATAATTGAAAAAATAAAAATTTTTAAAAATGTTCCATAAAATCAATCCAAGCTCAATGGGAAGTTTTTAGTGGGGTTTGGTGCAATGTCATTTAATGACTGTAGTCAATGTAAGTATTCCATTTCTTACTAATAATCTTTTAATACATCATCTAGGAATCATTTAGTCTATTTAAAGTAATATTAAATAAATTGTAGCAAATCAAGAGTTTTGACAATATGTATTATTGAAGCTATGCATGTGACTTTTAATTAGCAAACACCTTAATACTAATCTTGAGTCTCTTCTTCATCAACCCAATACTGATAGTATTCTCCCACAAACACATACAATATCCATGAAGAGAGTAGGCAGAAACTTGAAGTTCAATAGTAGTGAGGCATATATTTAGGGAATATATGTGGCGGAGCCAACTCATAGCCATAGAGCCTTGATATTGTTTCTCCCTCTTATAGTCCTTTTTGCAGCTTGATTCTTGACCACAAGGTCTAGGTGTTCTTTTTTTTTTTTTTAAGCAATCGGGGTTAAGTAACTTGCTCAAAGTTACACAGCCAGTTATTATTTCTGGGTGTGGTGCTGAGTATCTGAGCCCGGGATTTGATCCAGGTCATCCCGACACTGGAGCCGGTGCTCTTACTCACTGAGCCACCTGGCCGCCCCAAGGTCTAGGTGTTCTTTAAATCTATGGTTGGATATTTTCTCTGATGCCAAAGGTTGTGCTACTTGAAACACAAGAAGACACCTCTTCTCTGTGGGTGTCTGTCTGGAGAGTGTGTACCTCTGTGCTCTCAACTGGTCTTCGAGCTCACTCTAACTTACCAACTCTCAGACTGCTAGATAGGATGTCTCCTAATGGATTAGTAGCTAGGTTGCTAGATAGATCATGGTTCATAAGAAAGGCAAGAGAGAACATCCTTTCCTCTTTCTGCTGAACTTTGGTACATTCCACAAAGCTACTCTTGACCTGAACTTACTGCAGAACTGTTGAGTTCCAACTTTTAAGGGTCCTTCAAAGGTGTGGTCAATTATTTCTTAGCTAATAGAATTTCCCGTTCCATTTCAATCAAGTAGAAACCTGTTCACACTTTTAAAGGGAATATAGAATATTAGAGACATCTTTATGGCTGACTTCATACCTTATTATCTTTTCCTTATTTTCTAGACTACACTAGTCAAGAAAGGAGAAATCAAGTAATCAGAGACCAACTATTCCCCCAATACAGGAAATTATAAAGTCCTTTAATGACTCCTACTTTTACCCATAAATAAGAGCCCATAGCTGTTTGAAGCTTCAAATTATGGGAGACAACAATTTCTTAAAAATTATAAATGAATATGACATAGGGAGCAACAAAGACATCTTGGGTAGATGTATACAAGCTGCAACACGTATCAAAGAGGGAGCGATGAAGAATAACAAGAGTAAAAAATATTAAGTTCAAACATTCTGGAGTTTAATTTGGAACTATTCTCAAAGGACAGTCAAACTGTGCCCTTTGATCTAGGTCTGTATCCCAAAGAAATCATAAAAAAAGGAAAAAGACCTACATGTGCAAAATTATTTATAGAAGCTCTTTTGTGGTGACCACTAACTGGAAATTGAGGGAATGTCCATCAACTAAAGAATGGTGGAACAAATTGTGGTATATGAATGTAATGGAATACTATTGTGCTATAAGAAATGAGGAGCAGGCAGATTGCAGAAAAACCTAGAAAGACTTACATGAACTGATGCTGAGTGAAGTAAGCAGAACCAGGGGAACACTGTACACAGTAACAACAATATTATGTGATGATCAACTATGAAGGACTTAGCTCTTCTCAGCAATACAAAGATCCAGAACAATACCAAAAGACTCATAATGAAAAATGCTCTATCCACGTCCAGAGAAAGAACTATGGAGTCTGAATGCAGACCAAAGCATATGATTTTCACTTTTTTGGCTTTATTTTTCTTCACGGTTTTCCCCTTTTGTTCTGTTTCTTCTTTGATTAATGTGTAAATATGTTTAACATAATTGCATATGCATAACCTATATCAGATTGCCTGCCATCTTGTGGAGGGGAAAGGAAGGGAAGGAGGATGGAAGAAAAATTTGGAACTCGAAATCTTATAAAAAATGAATATTGAAAACTATCTTTCTTTACATGTAATTGGAAAAAGTAAAATTCTATTTAAGAAAAATTAGATTGCTCAAGGCTAGGGGTAACTTATAAGTAAATGACATAATCAAAGTTAATTTGAATAGATTTAGCCCTTCATGTACTATTTGTTCTCTCATTAATTGTTAACCAAATAGAGTTGATGGCCAACCTCTGGAACACCCCTCTTCCATTGGGCATATGAGCCATGAACCTGCTGCCATGATTGTCTTTGGTCTGAGAGAGAGAAGACCAAATGACAACCCTTTTATTAAAACACTGGCCTTGTTAATAAAATTATTAAATTACTCAGAAAAAATATCAGGAAAATATATAGGCAAAATTATGAGCTATACATTTGGTGTGAGAGTGAGGAATGTCAATAGTAGCCCACCGGTATCCCCATTATTTCAAGAGGAATTTAGGAAGCTTCCCAACATATTAGGAGAACCCCCAATGATGAATTTTTGAAGAACAAATTTGCTACTCAAAGTGAATTTTATATTGGTCAAATCTGAAAATATGACTCCTGCAATTTCAGTCCATAAGTTTGCTGTAAGGTGGAGGGGAGCATGTTTTATCATTAGTCCTCAAGAATCATGATTGGTAAAACAATGTGTTTGTCAGAGTTCTTACAGAATTATTCATTTTAATGATAATGTTGTATAAATTGTTCTGATTCTGTTTACTTCACTCTGCATCACTTCACAGATGTCTTCCCAGGTTTCTCTGAAATTGTTCTTCTCATAATTTCTTATGCATCAGTAGTATTCCATTACTTTCATATACTGTAATTTTGTTAGTTATTCCTCAGTAGTTCACTCTTTAGTTTCCTATTCTTTGCCATCATACAAAGAACAGTTACAGATATTTTTTGAATATATGAATTCTTTTCCTCTTTCTTTTTCCTCTTTGGAGTATAGGCCTATTAGTGGTATTGCTGGGTCAAAGAGTTTGCATAGCTCAATGAGTTTGGTGGCATGATTCCTATTTGCTTTTCAGAATGGTTGGGTCAATTCACAGTTTAATCAATAGTGCATTAATGTTCATGTTCTTTGTTTTCTCTACACTTATCCAATATTTACAATTTCTTTTTGCCTCTTTGAAGGCAATTAGGGTTACGTGACTTGCCCAAGGTCACGCAGCTAGTTTTTGTGTTAAGTGTCCGAGGCTGGATTTGAACTGAGGTCCTCCTGACTCCAGGGCCAGTGCTCTATTCACTGCACCACCTAGCCATCCCTGATTTTCTTTCTTTCTTTTTTTGTGACAATTTTACCAATCAGAAGAGTGGGAAGTAAAAGTTTAGATTTGCCTTAACTAATATTTTTCTAATAGTGTTATGGAGTAGTTCTTTTTGATATGGTTATTGATGACTTGAATTTCTTCCCTTGATAGCTGCCTGTTCATATTTTTTGAACATTTATCAACTGAAGGAATGATTCTTATTCATATACTTTTGAATCATTTCCTTTTATAAATCATAGGAATGAGACCTTTCTCAGAGAAACTTGATGAAAAATTTTTCCCCTGTTAGTTGTTCCCTTCTAATCATAGATACATTGGTTTATTTTGTGTAGAACCTTCTTAATTCCATATGATCAAAATTGTCCTTTTTAAGATCTTCTGTGATACTCTTCATTCCTTGTTTGCTCATGAACTCTTCTCTTATCTAGAGACCGAAAAGGCACTTTATTCCTTACTCCTCTAATTTTTTATGGTGTCACTCTTTATATCTAAGTGATTTATCCATTTGGAATTGTTAATGGGCTCTGTAATGACTACACTAACCTGTCAGAGTTAAACAACAACTAGCCAATCAGAAAGACTTCTAAAGTCCCCAAACTGCTTGATATACCAGTGATCCTTTGTGAAGTGAAATTTAGATGAACTTGGAGATGTCTGCAGAGGTCAGACCAGTCTTGAACATCTCAAGGGTGGCCTTGAACAGAAGCTTCAAACGTAAGACTTTCTAAGCACTTGGCTTAGATATCCACGGACATCTCCCCACTTTTGCCCCCATGTCCCCCCCAAAGCCTCTAGAAATTATATTA
Source organism: Petaurus breviceps papuanus (assembly GCF_028583685.1). Taxonomy (NCBI): domain Eukaryota; kingdom Metazoa; phylum Chordata; class Mammalia; order Diprotodontia; family Petauridae; genus Petaurus; species Petaurus breviceps. The sequence goes on from NW_027186350.1 coordinate 5,160,055, forward strand.
TCTCACCCTTTCCTCACTCCCCTTTGAGCAGCTGACAATTCTCCTTCCCTTTCTGCTCCCTAGAAATATCTCTTCTTCCCTGCCAGCCTTTTCTCAGGCAATAAATGCTTTGTAATCTGTGATGAGACTTTCATTTAGGGTCTCTCTTTTTGGGCCCAAGGGTCTTTTGTTTAAACAGAGCTTATTTTTTTTATTTTTATTTTTTTTGTGGCGCATTGATTACAAAATATGTATTGCAACTGGAAACTGTGACCAAGGATGAGGACAGATGGGAAATAGGGCAGGCTCTTCCCTCAGGGCCAAACAACCTGCCAGGACACAAGGGTGCCTAACAGAGCTTATTATGGTAATATAGTAATATACCTAATTTCTTCCAGACTGCTTTTCAGTTTTTTTTCAGGAATTTTTATTAAATAGTGAATACTCCCTCCTCCTCCTCCCCTCCCCCCACCAAGTAGCTTAACTCCTTGAGATTATCAAACACCAGACTGCTAGGTTCGTTTACTTCTTTATATTGTGCACCATTTGGTCATCCATTGGTCAATATCTTTTTTTTAAACTGATACCAAATTCTTTTGATGATTACTGCTTTGCAGAATAGTTGAAATCTACTACCACTAGGTCTCCTTCCTTACTCCCCCCCCTCATTATTTTCCTTGAAATTCTTGATCTTTAGTCTCTCCAGGGAAATTGTATCATTTTTTTCTTGTTCTCTAAAGTAATCCTTTGGTAGTTTGATTAGTAAGACACTAAATAAATTAATTTAGGCAATATTATCATTTTACTTATGTTGACTTGTTTTGTCTATATGCAAATACTATTGTTCCTATTGTTTAGGTTTGCATTTATTTCTCTAAAGAATATTTTATAGTTTTATTCACATATTTCCTGTGTTTGTCTTGGCAGATAGACTCTAAATATTTTATATATTCTGTCATTATTTTAAATGCAAATTTTCTTTCTATCTCTTCCTGCTGGGTTTTGTTGGCAATAAACAAAAATATTTATGATTCATGTGGGTTTTATTTTATTATGTAGCTACTTTGATTGAATTAAGTAATTGTTTAAATTATGTTTTTGTTGACTCTAGAGTTCTTAGAGAGTAAATCATCATGTCATCTGCAAAAAATGTTAATTTAATTCATTGCTCTTAGCCTTTCTCAATGTATTTTTCTTATTTTATTGCTAAGTTGAGGATTTCTAATATGCTATCAAACAGCAAGGGTGATAATGGACATCTTTGCTTTGCCCTGATCTTCTTGAAAAGGCCTTTAGCTTATCCCAACTTACTATAATTGTGGCCCTTGGTTTTAGGTAGATATCACTCATCATAATGAGAAAAGGTAAATTTATTCCTATGTTTTTAAACAGGAATTGGTGTTGTATTGTCCAAAGCTTTTCCTCTATCTCTTCATGTAGTCATATGCTTTTTGTTGTCTTATTATTAATATGATTTATTATTTTTAAGTTTTCTTAACATTGAATCAATTCCACATAACAAGTATAAATCCAACCTGGTCATATAATCTTTCTATTATGTTGTTCTTTAATATTTTGTTGATTTTTATGTGTGCAAATGTTCATTAATGATATTGTTCTACAGTTTTCTTTCTGTTTTTACTTCCTTTGGTTTAAGTATAACTATTATTTTTGTATGATAGAAGAAATTTAGTAGGTTCCTTTCTTTTACTATTCTTGCATACATTGTGTGGAATACTGAAACTGTTTTTTGAATGTTTGGTCCATCTGATCCTGGAGTTTTTTTTTTTTACTTTGGGAATTAATTTGTGACTTTTATATTTCTTTTTTTATGAGTTTTAATTAATAACATTTGCTGTTTCTTGTTCTGTTAACTTGATTATTTAACATTTTTGAACATTTTCATCCATTTGTCTTATTGGAACATGAATGGGCACAATAATTTCTGATTTGTTTTTTTTTCTTTTTAATTTGCTGTAAATTCTTTTCAACTTTTGATTCTGGAAATTTTGTTTTTTCTATTTTTTAAAATGTAAAATTAAGCAATAGTTTATCTATTTTATTGCTTTCCCCCAAATTGAACTAGTTTTATTTGTTAAGTAAATTCTTTTCCAATTTTATAAATATATTATTTGATCTTCAAAATTTCCATTTTAATACTCAACTGCTTGTTTTTTAAATGTTGTTTTCTAATTTTTAGTTGCGTGTCCAGTTCATTGATTTGATCTCTCTCTTTTGTTGATGAGTATGTTTCGAGATATGTAGTTTCCTTTAAGGACTGCTTTGGCTACAACCAACAAATGTTGCTAATATTTCTTATTGTTTCATGTAGCCATTAACTTTTGTTCTAAATGTGAAGGATTCTATTACTTGAATAAGTTGTTATGACTCTTATATGAAATTGTTAGTTCTCTGTCCGATTCTTTTTTCACCCAGAACTCTCATTTCTTTTCCAATTCTTTCCTCTTGTTTTCTCCTATGATGTATAGAATCATTTTTCAAACTTAAAAAAAAATCTTGCTTTGTTTTTTCCAGGAATTCTCACTGAACTTGTGTCCAAACTATATTGTGTGGGTGTTAAGTGTCTGAGGCCAGAACCTAAATCTGGTCCTCCTGACTCTGGGGCTGGTGCTTTACTCACTGCACCACCTAGCCACCCCAAAGGAGTGTTTTCTTGACTTGCACATGAGTTGGAATTAAGTGAGGTAGATCTTCCCAAAGTCATCAGCCTTACTCTCTCCTCCAGAGTCATTGAAAGTCTAGTAGCAAGACAAAAGTGAAGATAACTGGTGATGGCTCAGAATGCACTGGATGAATATTTCTTCCAGAGTCACAGAGCCAGGAAGCTGCAAAGCTGCAACTTTAACCAAAGTCTTTTGACTCTAATTTGTAGAGTATTTCTACTCTTTCTCTTATGCAATGCAGGCTATGTGACCTACCAAACTCTGTTCCCCCCAAATCCTTGGTCCTGTAAGCCATAATTACTAGTCCCTGTTTTCACAGGATGATGTATTTATTGTTCATGATATATGGGCTACTTCCATTTTCTTGAATGTTACCATTCTTGAGAAACTCTTCTACTCCCTGAGTAGTCGACTGCTTGAGAAGTTATCTCTTGTACTACAATGGTTTAAGGTCAATAAGATATATTCTGCAAGAAAATGATAGAAATAATTCTCTTCTCAGACCTCCACCCCTCTTGTTAACTATGTCACTCTCACTGTGTGTGTGTGTGTTTGTGTGTGTGCGCACACACACACATACACACACTGGTGTAGCTCATGTATAAATAAACAGCTTAGTAAACCATAAAAAAGCATTCTGGAGTTGTGAATTATTCTTTTTCTTCACTATGCAAGTTTGCAGATTCACTGATGAAAACCTAAGGCAGCATAGGTCCAGCATTCATTCAGTTTAATATCAGCCACGTAGCATATCGGTAGGAGGGCCCTGGACTTTTACTCTACCTTTTGATATTTCTTAATCTAATGCTTTTGATCAAGTTATTTGATTTCTCTAAACTTAAGTTACCTCATTTGTAAAAACTGTTATAGTTGGGGCAGCTAGGTGGCACAGTGAATAGAGCATGGGCCCTAGAGTCAGGAGGACCTGAGTTCAAATCTGGCCTCAGACAGTTAACACTTACTAGCCCCGTGACCTTGGGCAAGTCACTTAACCCCAATTGCTCTGTTTTCCTCCTCCAAAAAGGCAAAAAAAAAATTGGCGTAATTTTACTAGCACCACCTTACCTCATAGGGTTGTTATAAGGTTTGCATTGTCCAAACCTTAAGAGAAATTTAGAAATGTAAGCTATTTATTATTGTTCAACTTCCCCCAAGATGGATGGCATCTCTTCTTTGCAAACTGTTTTTCATCATGCTATTTTACATTTTGACACTAGATGTCAGGGAAACCCCAAGTACTATGGATTGTTATCTTTAAACCACTTACAGCATAAGGCTGAACAACTGCTGAGAGGAAGCTACTATTATATATTAGAAAGATTGACATTATGAGCTATTGTGTAACACCTGACATGTCAGCTTAATTCAATCCAATCCAATAAGCATTTACAAGTGACTCCTATGTGCTAGGTGCTCAGGATACAATGACAAAAATGAAAAAAAGCTACAACCTCAAGCAGTTTATATTCTCCTGGGGGTAAATCACACACACACACACACACACACACTCACAGAGTATATACAAAGTAATTGGGGGGATATTTAAACAAGGAGAGGAGTGGTAGAGAGGCTGCTGTAAATGGTGTCTCCTGAGCTGGGCTTTTAATGGAGCTAGAGATTGCAAGAGGCAGAGATGAGAAGGGTCCTGAACTGATATCCAGGGTATGTGAATAGAGAAGCCAGGAGGTTGGACAACTAATTGAATATGGAGAATGGGGCAGAGGAAAGGGTCAAGGATTATTCTAACATTGTGATCCTGGGGGTTAGTGGGGTGGTTGCACCCTCAATAGAGATGGGAGATTTTGCAGTAGGGAGGGTTAGACATCTGAGTTCCATTTTGGATGGGTTGATTTTGAAATTGTTATTGGACTTTCAGGAGAGGGTCAGCAGGCAGGTGATAATGAAGGAGACATTAGGTCAGGATATATATGCTATTTAGGAGTCATCTACTAGTTTGGTGAATGAACCATATGAGAAAAATTTGGATTCCTTTAGGGCAGGGACTGTTCATTTTTTTTTTCTTTATATCCCCATTGGCTAGGACAATGACTGACACATTGGTGCTTAATTAATGCCTTTTGATTCATTGATGTGGTCTGCAAGGGCAAGGGTATATAGAAAGAAGAGCAGAGGTCCAAGCACAGAGAATTAATGGGCAGATGATTTTCCAGAAAAGGAGATTGAAAGGAATAGTCATAAAGGTATAGAGAGAACTATGGGAAAATACCATTACAGAAACCATACACGGAGAGTTTCAAGGAGGAAAGGGTGGTCAACTGTGTCAAAAGCTAAAAAGAAGTCAAGAGGAATGAAAGCTGAGAAGTCATTAAATTTGGCCATTAAAAGATTATTGGTAACTTTAGAGAAAACAGTTTCAATGGAGTGGCAGTGGGGTTGGGTATCAGATTGTAAGGGGTGAGTATAAGGTGAAGAAATTGAGACCATGGATACAGATGGCTTTTTCTAGGAATTTTGTTGTGAAATGGAGGAAAGATAAAGGAGCATAGCTTGAGAGAATAGCAGGGCCAGTGAAGGGTCTAATTTAAGAATGAGGAAATAATTTTAGGTGGTGTAGAAGGAATGAGTAGATACTATAAGATTGAAGATAAGAGGAAGAAGGAATGGTGGAAGAGACAAGTTTCTGGAGGGGACAAAAGTATATGACATTGAAAGCATAAGTAGAGGGATTTACCTTGTTCAGGAGAAGGAATTGTTGTTATTCAGTCATGTCCAACTCTGTGTAATCTCATTTAGGTTTTTCCTTTGGCAAAGATACTGGAATGGTTTGTCATTTCCTTCTCCAGCTCTTTTTACAGAGGAGAAAATGAGGCCAACAAGGTTAAGTGACTTGCCCAGGGTCACAGCTAGTAAGTACCTGAGGCCAGATTTGAACTGAGATGAGTCTTTCCTGACTGCAGGCCTTCCAGTCTATCCTCTGTGCCACCTAGCTGTCCTAGAAGAAATACTACTTTTTTGATTAATCAACAAATCAATCAGACATTTTTAAAGTGCTTACTACCTGATAGGCATTGTGTTAAATATTAGGGACAAAAAAAAGGCAAAAGATAGTTCTTGTCCTCAAGGAGCTTAAAATTTTACTGGGGAGACAATAGAAATACATACACAGCAAGCTGATTGGTTGGTTGTTGTCCTTCATTCTCAGAGGGGACTAACATGAAATCACTATCCTGGAATCAAGTTACAGTATGTCTGATTGTGGTTGATCAGACCAATATGAGCTTGGAACGTTCATATTGTCCTTTGCCAGCATCTTATATGTTGCAAATCAGTTCCAAAGTTCTTCAGAAAGACCTTGAGTGGCAGTCTTCTTGTGTCATTCCTGCTCAGCTGCTGCTTCTTTTTTTTGGGGGGGGGAGGGAGGAGGGAAGGCAAGGCAATTGGGGTTGTGACTTACCCAAGGTCACACAGCTAGTAAGTGTGTCTAGAGTCTGAGGCAGGATTGGAACTTAGGTCCACCTTACTCCAGGGGTGGTGCTCTATTTACCACTCCACCTAGCTGCCCCTCAACTGCTGCTTCTTGCTCAGGCAAGGTTTCCGAAGACACTGCCAAGATGCCATCTCAAATGGAACATGCCATGGAAGCTATGATGTTTACGTTTCATAAATTTGCTGGGGACAAAGGCTACTTAACGAAAGAAGATCTAAGAGTTCTCATGGAAGAAGAGTTCCCTGGATTCTTGGAAAACCAGGAAGATCCTTTAACTGTAGACAAGATTATGAAAGACCTGGACCAGTGCCAAGATGACAAAATGGGTTTCCAGAGTTTCTTTTCATTCATTGCTGGACTGACCATCACATGCAATGACTATTTTGTTGTACACATGAAGCAGAACGGGAAAAAATGAACCCAAGTCAAGTAACTCCTCCCCATTCTCATCTATTGCAGTATCCCTAGTGGTCACTTTTGAGATCTCCACATATAGCTAGCTACCTCTAGGATGAGGCAGTTACATGAGTAGACCCAGGTTCTCAGAATGTACATATAAACTCCAAGCTTATAATTTGACAGTTAGGGAAAGAAAATACAAATATATGTCAGATAAGCTTTTGATTTTTAAAAATATTATATGCACCCTGTACCCCACAATAAAAAGAAAAAGCTACCTTTTTAATGTAAAAAAAAAAGAAAGACCTTAAGTGCCCTTGTATCATTTCTTCTTTTTTAAATAGTAGTTTGAGGGTTTATTTAACACAAATAAAAATGTGCAAAGCTTTTTACTCATTTCCTTCACTCCTCAGTCTAGCATTTGGATTGATAGCTAGCTGAGCTGCTCTTTCAGCAATAACTTTCTGATTCTTAGAGGAAATGCTTGAGCCATCTCAGCACAGTATATGTTGCCCATCAGGAGCACTTCTGGATCTTTGACATGGTGCGCCAAAAACTTCCCAAATCCCATCGGAAGCATGTGCTTTGTTTTCTTATCGCTTCCATAGCCAATATTGGGCACCAAGATCTGACCCTTGAATCGTCTTCCCACCCTGTTGTCAGTACCTCTTGGTTTATGCCAGTTTCTCTTGATCTTGGCATATCTGTCAGCCTGGTGCCGGGTGAACTTCTTCGTCCTCTTCTTGAAGATTTTAGACTTCAAGAGGGGACTGAGGGCAGGCATGGAGCCAGCAAAGAGACAGCGGCCCCTCCACGTCTTTGTATCTTTATATGTATTTTTTCTGACCACCATGCAAGCACTTGCCTTGTGTGAGTTCTTTGTAAAATTGTCTTTTAGGTAAGCCTATGTTTGGCATTCAAACACTGCAAGTTACATATGAAATAAATAGGAAATGATTAAAGTGCTGGAATTTGGAGGGGTTGAAGATGGTTTCTTGTAGAAAGTGGGATTTTAGCAGGGAATTAAAGGAAGCCAGGGAGGTCAATATTCAGAACAGAGGAGGAGGGAGAGTATTCCAGGCATGGAGGACAGGCAGAGAAAATTCTTGAAGCTGAGATGGAGTGTCTTGTTTGTGGAACAGCCAGGAGGCCAGTGTGTAAGAAGACTGGAAAGGTAGGAGGGGGCTAGGTTAAAAAGGGCTTTGAAACCCAAACAGAGCATCCTGTATTTGCTTGTGGAGGGAATAGGAAGCCACTGGAGTTTATTCAGTAGAGGGGTGACATGACCAGAACTGTTTTAGGAAAATCACTTTAATGGCTGAATATAAAATGGATTGGAGTAAAATGTAGTAAATGGTAAAAAGGTAAAATGGAGTAAAATAGTAAAATGGAGTAAAATGGAATAGAGGCAGTCTCACTCACCAGCAGGCAATTACAATAATCAAGGAGCAGTCTGTACTAGAGAGGATGAAGTATCAGAGGAGAGAAGCGGGGCATATTCAAGAGTTGTTGCAAAGGTGGAACTGACAGGCCTTGGTGTGTGTGAGAGATAGTGAAAAATGCACAATGACTCTTAGGTTGCAAGCTTGAGGGACTAAGAGGATGGTGTTGTCCTCTACAGTGATAGGGAAGGTAGGAGGGGGCAAGGGTTTAGGAGGAAAGGTAATGAGATCTGTTTGGGACATAGTGAGTTTAAGATGTCCACTGGACATCCAGTTCAAGATGTCTGAAAGACATTTGGAGATATGAGATTGGAGGTCAGCAGAGAGATTGGGGCAGGAAAGTTTATGAGTTAAGAATCATTAGCACAGAGGTTGTGACAATTAGGTAACCTAGTGGATCGAATGCTTGGGCCTGGAGTCAGAAAGACTTATCTTCTTGAGTTCAAGTCTGTCCTCAGACACTTGATGGCTGTGTGACCCTGTGAAACTACCTTACCCCTGTTTGCCTCAGTCTCCTCATTTGTAAAATGACCTAGAGAAGCAAATGGCAAGCCACTCCAGTATTGTTGCCAAGAACAGCCCAAATGAAGACACAAAGAGGTGGGTGTGACTGAACAACAATAACACAAAGCATAGAGATGGTAATTAAATTCATGAGAACCCATCAGGTCACCAAGTGAAGTAATATAGAAGGAGAAGAAAAGAGGGCTCAGGACAGAACCCTGAGGGACATTATCCTGAAGGACATTGTTGATCTGGAGGAGAATCCAGCAAGAGACAAGAGGAGAGGTTAGATAGGAGCAAAACCAGAAGAGAGTGATAGCTTGAAAATCTAGAGAAGAGAGTATCAAGGAAGAAAGAGTAAGCAACAGGGTCAGAGGCTGCAGAGAAGTCAAGGAGATTGAAGACTGAGAAAAGACCATTGCATTTGGCAACTAAGAGATCATTAGTAACTTTGGAGAGAATGATTTTGGTATAAAGACAAGGTTGTTTGTGAAGAGTTAAGAAGAAAGTGAGAAGACAGGAAACAGAAGAATCTATTATAGATGACCTTTTCAAGGTCATCCACCCTACAAAGGGCAGAAGAGAAACAGGATGATAGCAGGAATAGAAGGATGGAGTGAAAGTTTTTTTCAGAAACATAGGCATGCTCATAGGCAGTAGGAAGTGAGCCAGCAGAGAGGGTAAGATTGAACATAAGTGACAGGGTGGGGATGACGGGGCTGAACTATTGAGGGAGACAGGATGAAAGAAGTCTGATTTTTTTCTATGTCATTTATGGAGTATTTACAGTGCCTTATTGTAAAATTTGGGATAAGTATTTGGTCATAGGTTATATGTAAGCTAATTTAACTAAAAATATATCTTTTTTTTTGTCATCTGCTGGCCATTGAGCGTCATTTGCAACTTCCACAAAACTCCCCCCAAATTCCCATTTAATTTTTTTTTTTGGAGGGAGGATAGCAAGGCAATTGAGGTTAAGTGATTTGCCCAAGGTCACACAGCTAGTTAAGTGTCAAGTGTCTGAGGCTGATTTGAAGCCAGGTCCTCTTGACTTCAGGGCCAATGCTCTATTCCTTGTGCCACTTAGCTGCCCCTCCCATTTAATTTCTTATGCCAACCCATGTCACATCAAAACCACAATGGTGAAAGACACGATGTGGAAGGGATAACTGTAGTTCATAGGGTCCATCTGTCCCCTGAGGTTCCGTGATGGCTAAGCATGGAATCAGTGTAGACTGCCTTCTCATGACTCCCAGGCATGGGTGTGCTGGTTGGTACATGCTTAACAACCAGCTTTTCTGGAGGAAAAACCATGACACATTTTATTCTTCATTATTAACATTTTCTCCATCACTTTCTTAAGTCTAGACAATCAATAAAACAATAAATAAAGCCTTAATTTGTAACATTTGTCAATTTCCAAGGTATAAATACTCACACTGAAAACTGATCAATTTGCAGGAGAGCTAGTTAGAGCTGGCCCTACTTAGTACATCACCGCTCCCAGGGGTTCAAAAATTCTTCTAGTTCTTAGAAATCAAGTTCCTGTTTCTTGAGGAGGAAAGAGTAGAGCTTAGGTGCTGGGGGACAGTACAGAACTCATACTCTAGGTCTCCAGAGCGTTAAACATTCTTGCTTATATAATAAAACCCATTTTTATATAGTTTAAGAATATAATAAAAATAGATTTTCTGAAAAAAAAGAGATTTCAATTTATCCTTTTAGTTTTAGTGAATAATATACTATATTGTATTTACAGATAGGTAATGGATATAATCTACTAATATTCTTCTCTTATCTCCTGTGTTAGCAAATTATGAAATACCCAAACTCATTTAAAATGTGTTATTGTTCAATCATGGCTGACTCTTTGTGCCCCATGAGGTTTTCTTGGCAAAGGTATTGGAATGGTTTGCCATTTCCTTCTCCAGTGTGTCCCCATTTTATAAATGAGTCAAGAACTGAGTCAAATAGAGGTTAAATGTTTTGCCCAGAATCACACAGCTGGGGGCTAGATTTGAACTCAGATCTTCCTGACTCCAGGCCCAGTGTTTATCCATTGTACCATGGATGCTTCTGTGCTCCCCCCCCTGCCCACCCAGCCCCTACCCCCAATCCTCTCTTACCAGTCTTTTATTTAGTAAAAGTTCCATTTTTATTTGAATACCATTAAACGAAACGTGGCTTTACTATAGAATATCTTAATCATGATTTGCCTTAGTTATATTGCCAGATTTTTGAGGATCTGAAATCTTTACTAAATTTTATGACACAAGAAAATAAAAGAATTGCAGAATCATAGAATCTCAGAGTTGAAAGATAGCAGGTGTTTATTCATTTTCATAGATGGCATAATAAGAAGTGACCTTTGACTGGGAAGAAGGTAATAAGAACCACTCTGGGATTATGTGCGTCTATGGTAGAGAATAAAGTAAAAAACATGCATGATTTCAAGATGCACATTTTGCTGCTCTTTAAACGTCATAATAAATATGTTCTTAACTATCCTTGGAAATAACCTGTCAGTCCCAGCTTAAAAATATCACCTCTGTTGCTGGAAGAAGCAAATAGTAGCAGAAAAGTGTTGCAAGGCTATGGTGAACAGCCCCTTCCCTGAAGAGAAAGAGCTCATTGCTGTCTCTCTGTGTCTGTCTGTCTCTGTCTCTCTGTCTGTTTCTGCCTCAGTCTGCCTGTCTGTCTGTCTATCTCTGTCTGTCTCTCAGTGTCTGTCTGTCGCTGTCTCTCTGCCTCTGTCTCTTTGTCTGTCTCTCTGCCTCTGTCTGTCTGTCTCTATCTCTTTCTTTCAGATTTCATGGGTGTAGGGAGCTCCCAGTGAGTAACTTATTCCAACAATAAAGATCAGCACCTTCTCAGTAGTTTCTAGTCTTAAAGAGTTGCCTGAGACAATGACAGGATATAGGACTTGTCCAGGGTCACCACATTACATTAAGGGCAGGACCTACGCTCACCTTCCTGACTCCAAAACCAGCTCCCTATTCACTCTCCCACATCACATCTCATTGTCTCCCAATGGCCTCAAAACCCGCTATCACCACAGCCAGTGTTCTTAGGGCTGTGTCTTATCTAGCATGATTCCCCTAGAAGACATTTACCTCTTCCTTTCCTGACCTCAAAACATTTCAAATCCTCTCATGCACTTCTCATTATTGTATTTCAATCTGGACAATATGTACACAATTCAGATAGATTTTCATACATAAATATAGCAGGAAGCATTCCTAGTCCTGCTCAGCTTCTGGGGTTTGCTTCTCTACCCAAATTCAGATCTCCATTAGATGGTGCTTGTGATTCTCTTTCTGGCAGCCAGCCCGCTTAGGAGCAGGCCCATGGACAAATTACCCAGCACCTGAGTTCCTGGACCAGATTGCATCTGACCATTCGAAAATGTCTATTGTTTTACACACACACTGTCACATCTCCTCAGATTTCCTGTGGAAATGCCTTGGATGAGTCTGCTTCCTCCCCTGTAGTTCCTGATACATCAGTCCCGTTGGGTTCTTTCCTCATCCCCACACCCTTGCCTTCCAATTGAGTCAGCACCTCCTGGTAAGTCTTGGGGTTTGGATGGGGGCTCACTGTTCAGCTTCCAGGCGTTTCCTTAAGGACAGCTGGGACATGTGATGCAAATTTCCCCAGTCTGCTTCTTGAAAGATCTCCAAGAGAGGGAGAGGGAGAAGCAGAGCCTGGAGTTCTTGGCAAGTGCTCTCTGTACAGGCATCTGGGATTTAAAGGGAAAAGGCAATTTTGTCTTCAGAGCAAAGATTGTGTACCTTGGGAAGATGCCAGGAGTTGGGTCCTTACTTACCTGGGGTGTCTAAAACGTGTGTTTTAAGTCTAAGAGCTGTGTGTTGGGAAAATAGTTCATTCCTCCCTCACAATCCCAGAATTTCTGGCTGCATGGAAATTTGGTTTGGCATGGAGTGGGATGAGGAATGGGCTGGAAAGGCCTGCGCCTAAAGCTTTCCAATTCACCTCTATGCTCTTTTCTACTCTTCTCCCTTTTCCTTCCTCTCCCTTCTTTTCCCTCCCCCACAAAGCCTCTGATATCATTTGCTTTCTTTCAGTCCTGTGACTAGTCTCCTCTGTCCCAGGTTCCATCCTTAGTTCTCCAACATCTGACTTTGCTACCTGTCCTAGTCATATTTTCCTTCCCCTATCTCAGTTCTCTGCTGCTTTCAAATCGAATTGTTTGCTGCTGCCTGCTGCTTTTTTCTTATCTTAAGTCTGTTGATTTAAAAAAAAAATTATGTTTATTTTTAGTTTACAACATTCATTTCCACAAGATTTTGAGTTACAAATTTTCTCCGTCTTTTTCCTACCCACCACCCCAAAACAGTGATCCCACTGAATATCCCCTCCCCCAATCTGCTCTGTTCCCCCCTCCAACTTTCTGGTAGGGCAAGATGGATCTCCATACCCCAGTGCCTGTTTATCTTATTTCCCAGTTGCATGTAAAAATAATAAAAATAATAAAAACACCCCACTTGATTTTAAAACTTCAAATTCCAGATTCTTTCCCTTCTTCCCTTGTCACCCACCCTTACTGGGAAGATAAGCAATTCAATATAGGTTGTATTGTGTAGCTATGCAAAACATTTCCATAGTGTATATATTGTGAAAGACTGACTATATTTCCCTCCATCCTATCCCACAACCCACTTGCTCTGTTTTCTACTTTGATCCTGTCCCTTTTCAAAAGTGTGTGCTTCTAACTATCCTCCCCCCAAATCCTCCCTTCTATCATCCATCCTCTTATCCCCTTACCCCCTACTTTCCTGTAGGGTAAGATACCCAACTTAGTGTGCGTTATTCCCTCCTTAAGCTAAATTCAATGAGAGTAAGGTTGACCCATTCCCTTTTGCCTTCCTGTTCTTCCCCTCCATTGTAACAGTTTTCCCTTGCCTCTTTTATATGAGATAATTTACCCTATTCTGTCTCTTCCTATCTCCTCTCATTATATTCCTCTCTCACCTCTTAATTTTATTTTTTTAAATATCATTCCTTCCTATTCAATTGATCCTGTGCCCTCTGTCTATGTATACCTGTACACATATATACACACACTTACATATGTATTCATATGCACATATACCCTTCTATATAGACATATATGTATGCATACATATATATATATACATATATATATATACATTTCTATTCCCTTCAACTATTCTCATACTGAGAAAAGTTTCATAAATTACAATTATTGTTTTTCCATGTAAGAATGTAAATAGTTCAACTTTGATAAGTTCCTAATGATTTCTTTTCCCTGTTTACCTTCTCATGCTTCTCTTGCTTCTTGTATTTGAATGTCAAATTTTCTGTTCAACTTTGGTTTTTTCATCAAGAATGCTTGAAAGTCTTCTATTTCATTGAATCACCATCTTTTCCCCTGAAACATTATATTCAGTTTTTCTGGGTAGGTGATTCTTGGTTTTAATCCCAGCTCCTTTGACTTCTGGAATATTGTATTCCAAGCCCTTCGATCCCTTAATGTAGAAGCTGCTAGATCTTGTGTTATCCTGATTGTGTTTCCACAATATTCAAATTGTTTCTTCTTGTCTGCTGGTAATATTTTCTCCTTGATCTGGGAACTCCAGAACCTGGCTATAATATTCTTTTTGGGATCTCTTTCAAGAGGTGATCAGTGAATTCTTCCAATTTCTATTTTGCCCTCTGGTTCTAAAATATCAGGGCAATTTTCCTTGAGAATTTCTTGAAGGATGATTTCTAGGTTCTTTTTTTGATCATGGCCTTCAGGTAGTCCAATAATTTAAAAATTATCTCTCCTGGATCTATTTTCCAGGTCAGTGGTTTTTTTCAATGAGTTATTTCATATTGCCTTCTATTTTTTCATTTGTTTGGATCTGTTTAATAGTATCTTGATTTCTCATAAAGTCACTAGCTTCCATTTGCTCCAATCTAATTCTGAAGGCATGATTCTCTTCAGTGAGCTTTTGAGTTTCTTTTTTCATCTGGCAAATTCTGCTTTTTAAGACATTCTTCTCCTCATTGGCTTTTTGGGCCTCTTTTGCCATTGGAGTTAGTCTATTTTTTAAGGTGTTATTTTTTCCAGTCAGGTTGTTGATTCTCTTTTCATGATTTTCTTGCATCATTCTCATTTCTCTTCCCAATTTTTCCTCCACTTCTCTTACTTGAGTTTCAAAATCCTTCTTGAGCTCCTCCATGTCCTAGAATCAATTCATATTTTTCTTGGAAGCTTTTGATGCAGGAGTTCTGACTTCATTGTCTTCCTCTTGTTCCATGCTTTGATCCTTTTTGTCCCCAAAAAAGGAATCTAAGGCTTGATTGCTGTGTTTGCTTTGCTTCCCTCATTTGCTCATGTTGCCACTCAATTACTTGACTTTTGACCTTTTTGCCACAGTAGAACTCTGCTTCCAGAGAGGAGAGCTTTATCCCAAATTGCTGGGTTTTCACAGCTGCTAGAGATATTAGTTGAGTGCCCTCTCTGCAGCCCCCACAAGCTCTGGCACCTGGTCACACACCCCAGAACCTCCACCCAAGACAGTGATCTAGATCCAAAGCAAGAGCGATTACCTTCTGAATGGTCACTTGGTCCCCCTATGATCTAAAGACCAGGAGCTCTGGAGCAGCCACACAGAGGTGGGTGCAGGGCTGCCACACCTCCATTACTTCTGGCCCCAGGTGGCAGGGGCCAGACTGTGCTCTTCTGTCCCCCCGAATTCCAACAGAATTCCACACTGACCTTTTACTTTGTCTTTGGCATTTATGGAGTTATGTCTGGAAACCTCCACAGCTGCTGGTGCTCCACTCTCCTGAAGTCTGCTCTAGCAGCTGCTTGTTGGGGCCACCCTCAGCCTAAAACTGTAGGCTCACTCAGATGTGATGGACCCTTTCTGCCAGCTTTCCGGGCTGCCTTCAGTGGTAGGTTTGTTTCTCTCTGTCACTTTGTGGGTTCTGTAGCCCTAAAGTTTGTTTAGAGTCATATTTTATAGGTATTTGAGGTGGTTATGGGGGAAGCTCACAGAGTTTTCCTGCTTCTATGCCGCCATCTTGGCTCCACCTCAAGTATGTTGATTTTTAAGGCCAGTCTCTTGTGTACTTGTATACCCTCTAATAGATCCACATTTGGGGAGAAGTGCTCCCAAGGTGCATAATTTACATCTCACCGTTGAGATATCAGCAAGATACCTGGTTCACTCAGTTCATAGAACTGTGGTCCTTAAGGAACATTTAGCCATTGGGAAGGAAACCTCAGTACTATCATTCTGTACTGAACTTCTGAAATGTTTAAGATCTTCCTAGATGGAAAATAAGCAAAATGATACCTATTCTCTTCTTTCTTTATGTTAAATGAAGCAATGTGAATGAATAGTCAGTTTTATTGCTGGTGCATTTATTGAGAACCGACTATATGCCAGGCATTAAGCTAAGTGCTGAAGATACAAAAAAAGGTAAAAGAAAGTCCTGGCCCTTTAAGAGTCCACAGCATGGAGGAGGGGGGCAATATGCAAATCATTATATGTAAATCATCTATATACAGGATAAATGAAAAATAGTCCAAAGGGGAAAGGTACTTAAATTAAGAGTGACTGGTAAAAGTGAAATTTTAGCTAGGACTTGAAGGAAGTCAAGGAGTTTATACAAAGAAGCAGGGACAAGGAGGGAAAGCATTCCAGGCATGGTTTATAGCCAATGAAAATACCTGGAGCAGAGAGATGGAGTATCTTGTTTGGGAATGCTTATAAGCTAGAGTTTTGTGATCCTTTGATGAATAGAAAAATGAAATCTTGGCCCAAATGTTTGTTGGATAATTGTAATTCTTCAATGCGATTTTTCCTAGTGGTTTTAATTACCTTTTTACATTTTAAGAAATTTATTCTTCCAAAGAACAGGCATTTTACAAGTGGGTGAAAAATAGAGGACTTCTGCTTTGATATAGTTTCTTAATTGGTTATGGAGAGAGGAATCCATGGGGTTTGTTGAAAAGGAAAATTGTTGAAAGGAAATAATAGAGATAGAGACTGGATATATGATTTAACTGCTTTGGTAACTCCCTGGTGAGGAATCTCCCTCTATCAGCTCAGGCTGGCACCTTCTCTACAAGTTATAGCCTTAGAGAGTAGCCAGACCACTGACAGGTTCAATGACCTGCCCAAGATCACACAGTTAGTATGTTTCAGAGGTAAGAACCCAGGTCTCCTGGGTTTCAGCTACTGCTCTCTATCCATTATGTCATACTATCTCATTTTGAATGAGGTCAGTTATGGTTTTTTTGAGAGATGGGGCTTTGGTTTCCTCAGATTAATTTGCAACAATTAGAACAAATGTGTGTTTTTTTTTAATTTTAACATTCATTTTAAAATTTTGAGTTCCAAATTCTATTTTCCTACTGCCCCTCTCCCACTCATTAAAAAGAGAAACAATGTGATACTCATTATACATGTGAAGTCATGCAAAACACATTTCTGTATTAGCCACTCGGCAAAGCAGCAGCAGCAGGAACAAACCTTTAAAAAAAACCCAACTGAGGAGTTGTGTGAAGAAAAACTAGACATAAGACTCAATTTATTCTCTTTTATCATAGTCATTGATTATGTTAGATTTAATTAGCCTTTCCTATTGTGTAATAATATAATTTATAAATATCTATAAATCAACAAACATTTATTAAACACTTATCATAAGCTAGGCACAGTATTAAGACCTAGAGATAGAAAGAGATATAAAATGTATTAAAAAAAAAAAGCCCCTGCTCTGAAATGGCTTATATTCTATTGGGGAGAGCCAGCATGCACATGCAAATACAATACAGTACCACATAATAAATGAACATATAAAATGTACACATGTCCATGTATACATTTATTTTTATGCATGTGAACCCTAGCAAAATAAATATCTTATTTCTCTATTGCCCATATACATTCTTTTGATTTCTTTTTAATCCCTTTCCACACTTACTAAGATGTCTAAAACTATGTTTAACAGGAGCAGTGAGACTGGAATTCAAAACCAATCTTAATACCAGCTTTTAACAGGAAGGCTCCCAGTGTTTCCCCATTGCACATACAGTGATAGTAAATTGTGGTTTCAAATATATACTTTTCATAATGTTATAAAAATATTATTACATTTCTACATTTTAAAATATCTTCAACATAATTTAATGTGATATTTTATTAAAGTCTTTTTTCATCTAAAGATATAATCACATATATATATACACTTATTTTTGTACAGATATATTGTATTGTTTTTTTCCTCATATTAAACTAATTTTGCATTCCATTTGCAAATTTGACTTAGTCATTCAAGGTTTTTAAGGCACTGCTATATTCTATTTGCAAATGCTTTATTATGTTGTGTAAATTTACTAACAATAATTTTACAGTTTTCTTCTTTAGCCTTATTGTTTGATTTAGAAATGAATTTATTTTCCTTATAGAAAGATCTGCGTCACTTTATTTTTGGAAACAGTTGATATGATATAAATTGTGTATTCTCAGGGACAAAACTAGAATTTTTTTAACCTGGGGCAAATACAGGATTGTTATTATTATTTTGGTGGGGAGGCAGCTGTAGTGTATAACCATCATTTCAATTGTGTGTACATTCATGCCGGGAGAGGGGGAGGCCCACCTTCTAGAGTACGTCCTTTGTTCTTGTGGGGTAGAAGGTACCATGACAACAGGAGGGTGGGGTAGTTATGCTATGTAGTAGTGTGGGCACAAATGTAGCCTTGACCAAATTATATTCAGGAATGAATTCCATCTGTTCCTGCTCAAAGGAGATAACATATAATGCTATATTCTATTAAATATATGAAGAGAAAGAGGGTCAGAATATATTTTAAAATTACAACTGCCAATCATTAGATGTTAAGTCCCAAAGCAAAGACTAAGTGGGAGCTGGAAATCAGTGAAGAAGAGGTTTATTATAAGTTTATTTTCATGTCAAGATTTGCTTGTGGGAATGGGGAAAAGAGATAAGAGAAGAATGGAGAGGCAGGAGAATGTCTGGCATATAGGGGGTGCTTAATGCATTTTAGTCAAGTCTACATGCATTATGTGCCAAGGACTATGTTAAATACTGGAGATACAAAGAAGGGTTAAAGACAGTCCCTGCTGTCAAGGAGCTTACAGTCCATTGTGAAAGACAACTCTATTAAAATGAGGTAAGGGAAAAAAATAAACCAATGTGAACTGACAAGAACACAAGTGGGATAGTAGATAAAAGTAGAAGGTAGGAAGATAAAAGGAATAAAGTAGGATGAAACTGAGGAAAAAACCAGTGAGTGATCAGCGACCAATCAGAAATCAGTGAGAGAGCAGTGAATGATAAGGGAGTGATCAGTAAAGCAATCAACATTAAAATGACTATGGAATTGAAAAGCAGGGTTTTCAAATAAAGGAGAGAAGGCATAGGTTCCAAGGGAGAAATAATATGAAGAATATATAAATGCCCAGTATAAGTTAGGTATGCGTGTCCAGAATTTCAATGAATTATCTTTTCTCTAGTTTCCTAACTCATAATGTGTTCTGGAATTAATACTCATGATATGCAAATAAGGCTGACCATATATCATGGACTCACCAAGACTGATAAGGAGCTTATTTTCTTGGGTTTTATCTTGTCTTTCCATTCCTAAGTTTCTCATTGGCATTCCTTTTCCAAGGACACAACATAGGAGCATACTGTTCTGAGCAATATTTAATTATCATTAGGTAACCACTGATTTTGTTTCATAATGATTTATCTAAATACTATTTTATTCCTCTGAATGCTTTCACATTTCTTTTTGGAAAATATTCATATGCATCTTTTGATACATATTTTTGAAACAGAAGGAATACATTCCATGCTAGTCTCTAAATGCATATTTATAGATGAGTATCAATATTATGTAAAATAACTTGGTATGAGAAGGCATTTTCATAAGTTAAAAAAATGTGGTTTAAATTAATTCATTCATTAATACCTACCATTTTAAAAATAAAAGACACTATGGTAGAAGTGAAGGATGAAAAGATAAAATTTGACACTGTCCCCAAGAAGTTTATAGTTTCCTGGGCTGATACAATATGTACTGAGGTGCATGTAATATAAGGTGGGTGGTGGATAGACAGAGAAAATGTTCCAGGAAAATTTGGGGAGGGAGAGAATACTGACAGTTGGGGGCAATCAGTGAAACTTACTAGAAACAATCAGAATTTGAGCTGCCTTGAAGAAAGATAAAGGATTCAGGAAAAACAAAAACAAAACAGATACGAGGAGGGGGTTCATCCCAGGCATTAGGAACCTGCCTACTCAGTCATCCTTCAGAATATTTTAAATTCTTATCTGTCTGGCATATTGGCAGAATAGCTTCCTCCACCTCCGCTTAGTTCCAGACAGAACAGTAGGTCTCAGGGAAGCAGACCCCATCATGAGGCCCGTGACTGGGCTGAGTGAGCAGCCTTTGGTTTGTCAGAAACTCCTTAGCATGGTCTTTGGTGTAGAGTAACATTCTGGCACACACTAAGTGCTTAATAAATGCTTTTTTGGATCATTGATAAGTCAATATTCTCTTGGTTCAAAAGAAAACTTTCCCTTTTAAAGAGACATACATTGGCACCGTTCTTTGTCTCTCTCTTCTCTTTCAGCTAAGAAACCTTGCTCTGAGTGTTCCATTTTCCTTTCTCAATATCTACCTGGAAGAGACTTCTTGATTCTGCCCCCTTTTCTTTCTTTCCTTCCTGTTGATATGAGATCCCCTCCTTTAACTCTCTTTCTCCCCATTTCCCCCCAGCAGGCAACAGACAATGTGATTCTTTGCACTGCTCTCCTTTTTCTCTTTCTATGTGGTCATGATGGGAGCAGTAGCTAGCTATCGCTCTTTTTATTTAGCATTTCTTTTCTTTATTTAAAAGAAAATGGAGCTGGAGATTCTCAGCCCCATCCTCCTTTTCCCTCCATTTCTTCTGGATGGAAGAATTTCTGTTTCTCTCCATGTCCCTCTGATTTTCTGTGTTTAGTTTTGAGAAGTCTGAAGGGCTTCATATCAAGATAGACACAATTGGGCCCATGAGACATAATCCCTTACAATCCTTCTTTCAGAAGTAATTATGTGTTTGCCTTTTCAGAATTATTGCCAAAGGTTTTACTTTTATTGTATAGGAGTTATCTTTGATCAATTTTTATGTTTTCACTGGACCAGGTATTTTCCGTATATTCCTATCCTTAATAGTTTCCACAAAATCTCTCCTAAAATTCTGTTTGAGATTCAGCCCTTCATGAGTCCTATTGGACATTACTTAAGAGTTCCCAAGAGTGCTGGCCCTCAACAGCTTTGTGGTGTTATACTCATATCCAGTGTGAATACATGAAAAGGAGAGAGGAAATTTAAAGATTAAGGAACAGCTGGGAGTCCAGCTTAGCTTGAATGAAGAGTTCATGAAGGAGAAGAAAGTAAGACTGGAAAGATAGATTGTAGTCAAAATGTAGAATACCTTAGGGACAAATCTAAGGATTTTGGGAGGGGTTTGTAGCATTATAGGATCACAGACCTGAAGTTGGAAGGAATCCAAGGGGACGTCCACCCTAATCCTTTCATTTTGCAAATGAGAAAACTGAAGCCTGAAGAGGCTGCATGCCTTGCCATGGTCATCCAAGTAGTCTGTAACAGAGACATGATTTGAACCTAGGAAGAAAGGGAAGGGATAAGCATTGATAGTACCTACTGAGTGCTAGGCACTCCACTAAGTGCTTTTTACAAATGTTATTTCTTTTGATCCTCACAAAAACCTTGCAAGATAGGTCCTATTTTCATCCCCATTTTACTGTTGAGGAAACGGAAGCAAATGAAGATGAAGTGACTTGCATGAGGACACATAGCTACGAAGTGAGGCCAGACTGGAACTCAGGTCTTCCTGACTCCAAGCCCAATGTTCTTTCCACTGTGCTTTCTACTAAGAACTTTAGAACAGAACATTGATGTGATAAGACCTATGCCGTGGAAAGATTATTATTATTTTTTTTTATTATGAACTTGACTAATGTTAACATCGACTTTTCTCTATACAAAGAAAAGTGCTAAAAAGAAAATTGTATATGAAGCTATAAACTGCAATTACAGGTTTTTTTTTCACGTGATGGTAAAGAAAAAATTTGCCCTTCCCATCTGTGTCCTCTTCTGACCTTCCATCTGAGTATTTTTAATATTTTATTATTGTTCTCTTTTTTTCCTTATTTTTTCTTCACATCACTATCATTCTCTACAAACTCTCTATCTGTAATGCTCCCAACCCTCAAATTAAAGCCATCCTTTGTAACAAATAAGTATAGTTAAGCAAAACAATTTAACACATCGGTTATATCTGGAAGTGTATTTGTCATTCTACACGTTTAGTACATTTTCTTTACTGGAAGAGTTGGATAACATGCTTGTGTTCTGGAATCATTATTGGTCATTGCAGTGATTTGAGATTTTAAGTCTTTCAAAATTATTTCTCCTATGCATTGTTTATAGACATCACATAATCGTTTTCCTTGTTTTGCTCACTTTACCCTACATTAGGTTTCTGTGAATTTGTCCTTTCCACAATAATATTCCATTACCTTCATATATCATAATTTATTTAGCCATTCCCTAACTGCTAGACCTCCACTTTGTTAGCTGTTCTTGTTATAACAAAAGAATGGCTATAATTATTTTTTTTACGTATAGGCACTTTCTCTTTGTCTGAAATATCTTTGAGGTATATGACTAGCAGAGTGCGATAGTAATGGAATATAAAGATCCCCCTGTATTGGCTTGGTTTTCAAATTGATTGTGTTAAAACCCAGAGCTTGTTAATCCCACCTGTGGGATGGACTTGTTGACGTGAAAAGAGTGCTGAACTGGGAGGAGCTGGTGACGTAGATTTAGAGAGACACAAGATGAGAGAGAGGCAGAAGAACTTTTTGGAAGCAGCACTTGTGGAGGCAGAGAGAGACTGAGAGGATTGCTGAAGGCCACTTTGAATTGCCCTGGACTTTTGAGACCTGCCCCCGGAGCTGCCAAGGACTGAGGAGACATGGCTGTTTTGCTGGTACTTTGTCTGTCTGTTTTGATGTTGTTTTGCCAGATTTGTCCACTGGTGAAAGACAGTACTGTTGTTGCAGAAGTTCTGGGACCTGGCTGTTGGTTAAGAGCTTCTGAGACTGTTCTGCAGACAGAGAATGAATACTGTCCACTGGTGAAGGACAGTGCTGTTGTTGCAGGGGTCTGGGAACCTTTCTGTTGGTTCAGAAGCCCTGAAGAAGGATTTTCTTGTTGTATGTTTACAGAAATCCTGGGAGAGGGTTTTGCTAATGTTTTCAGGGGTCCTAGGACTGTTCTGCAGACAGAGGATGAATTCATGAAGGGACTGGCAATGTATCTTATGGCCTTGCTAAGCCTTGTCTCCCCAGGAACTAAGATTGCTGAGAACTTGCCTCTGTGTCAAGATGAAGAAAAGATCTCCATTTGGGTATTAAGTGCTGTGCTTAAACTTGTTGTAACTCTGGGGTAGATTCAATTGTGATCCAGGGGTGGGGAACTTTTGACCTTTTTGTGTTCTATGATTGAACAAATGAATGTACTTTACTTATGATTGGAAACTAATCTCCATTTGAGAAGAGGGGCTTTGTGATGGATTAAATGAAGGTACAGCCTAGGGGTGGAGTAGTATTTAGAACAGGGACTTTGTAATTGATTGAATGAATGTAAGGTCCTGGGGTGGGGTAGTACTTGGAGATTATTTAATCACACTTAGTAAATTCTGTATTTTGAATGATGTCATATTTTGATCATCTCTGTTCTTAATTTGTCACTGAATAAAATGGAGAGCACCTATGCTAGTATTTTGAACCTTGGGAAGTTGCCTTTGCTTGGCATTACATTACACAGAGGTATCTTGAGATAAAAGAACACACAAAGTATCAGGATTTTGAAGGTAGAGTTCCAAATTGCTTTCAAGAATAGCTGGATTGGGGCAACTGGGTGGCACAGTGAATAGAGCACTGGCCCTGGAGTTAAGAGGACCTGAGTTCAAATACAGCCTCAGACACGTAACACCTACTAGTCATGTGACCTTGGGCAAGTCACTTAACCCCAATTGTCCTTCGTTCCTCTCTCCAAAAAGCAAAAAAAAAAAAAGCTGGATTATTTCACAATGCAACCAATAATATAAAGCAGCCAGGTGACACCATCAATCTGAATGCAGACACTTACTAGCTGTGTGATCTCGGGCAAGTCACTTAACCCTGTTTGCCTCAATTTCCTCATCTGTAAAATGAGTTGGAGAATGAAATAGCGAACCACTCCAGTATCTCTTCCAAGAAAACTCCAAATAGGAGGACATGATTGAAGCAATTGAACAACAAGAAAACCAACAATACATTGATTGATGTTCCTGTCCTACAGCTTGTTTAACAAGATCCATTTTCTTTTTTCTTCATCTTTGCCAATCTGATAGTTGTCAGGTAGAGCCTCAGAACTCTTTTGTTTTGTGCTCATTATATCACTAGTGATTTGGAACATTTTTTAAATGGTTGTTTTCTTATCAGTAAAATGAAGAAATTAGATGAGATGTACTCTAAGGTCTCTTCTAGCTTTAAATGTTTACTCACATCTATCCCTTCCTCCGATACCATCTAGGGAGCATCTTGGCAATATTCTATCTAATCTACCTAAAGCAGAATGTTTAACAGGGGGGACAATGAAGCGGATTTTTTTTTTTTGCTTTTTTGGAGGGCAATTGGGGTTAAGTGACTTGCCCAAGGTCACACGGCTAGTTTTTGTGTGTGTGTGTGTGTGTGTGTGTTAAGTGTGAAGCTGATTTTTAAAAGATATTCTGATAAATGGATTTCAATATTCTATTCCATCCCATCTCCTCCAACAGACTGGCCCCTCTCTCGTTTCCACTCTTTCACTTATTTTCACTCTCTCCCTGTCTACTCATTTCCTATTGCCTACAAACATTCCCATGTCTCCCCAATCTGGAAAAAACCCATATCTTCAATTCCTTACCATCTGGCTTCTGAATCTTATCATCCCATCACAAGTGTTCTCTCCAGGCTTCCATATTATTTCTCCCATTAGACTGTGAGCTCCTTTAGCTCAGGGACTGTCTTTTTGTATTGCCAGTGCCTAGTATGGTGCCTGCCACAGAATACTCACTTAACAAACGTTCATTGATTGATATGCTCAATTTCCTTTCTAACCCAAGTATTTTATTTCATATTCATTTAAAAACATTTTGAGAAGGGGACCATAGGCTTCACTGAACTGCTTAAGACATCAATGACACAGAATTAAAGAATGTTTCCTCCAAAGACAATGGCTATAGGAAAAGCAAAGCAGATTAAAATTTCCTATTGTCCAGACCATGATATGGAAGTTAAATGGATTTCCAGAGCTCACCCTTCAGTGTGTGTATATAATATATTATATATGTAATATACCATGTAATAATTGATATATTATTATACATTACATGTGATAATGAATGTTGTCTCTGTGTAATATCATGTATGTATTAATGTGAATATATATAATAGTGTTAATTGTTGAGTTCAAAATTGAACAGGAAAAGAAAAGTTACCTAAGTTGCCTTTGGGAAATTGCGAATTTCTTTGATTACTCCTAATTTCTCCCTGAAACCTAGGTCAAGGGGCAGCTAGGTGGCGAAGTGAATAGAACACCAGCCTTGGAGTCAAGAGGACCTGAGTTCAAATTCTGCCTCAGACATTTAACACTTACTAGTTGTGTGACCTTGGGCAAGTCACTTATCTCCAATTGCCCCACCTTCCCCCTTCCAAAAAGAACAAAAAATCCGTGAATTTATACCTTGAAATGGAGTCCTATGCAATCCAGGGGGGCTACCTGGAAGTAAGAAATGAGAAGGGCTATGTAGGTTGGGTAAATTGGGACTAGAGACCAAAAGACAAATTTCTCCTAAAGTAAATCCCATCTGTTCCCAGAGATTTGGGAACTCGGTCTTCCCTGCCATATTTGTTCTCTTTACAGAGGGTTGTCCTTCTGTCCTGCTTCTGACTAACCTTTAGGGAAAAGATAGTTATGTTTATTTTATTTTAAAATTTATTTTTTAAGAAGTTTGGAAACATTTATTTTACATGCCAGATACCGTACTAAGTCCTTTAAAATACAATTTCACTTGATCCTCACAGCAGCTTTGTCAGGAAGATGCCACTGGCTACTCTGATTAATACAATGATCTAAGACAATCCCAAGGGACTCATGATGAAAAAATGTTACCCGGCGCCACTAGGTGGCACAGTGAATAAAGAACTGGCCCTGTGGTCAGGAGAACCTGAGTTCAAATTTGGCTTCAAATACCTGAAACATAGTAGCTGCGTGACCCTGGGCAAGTCACTTAACCCCAATTGCCTTGCCTTTCACCCTCCAAAAAGAAAAGAAAAAAGAAAAAAATGTTACCCACCTCCAGAGAGAAAACTGATGAACTCTGAGGGCAAATTGAAATTTTACATTTTTACTTTTTTTTTTTTGGAACTTGAAATTTAAAAAGAAAAGAATGTTAAAAATAAAACAGTATTTTAAAAAATGACAAACAAAATAAATCTCTACATCATAATTCTCTCTTCTCCCTACTGGAACACATACAGATTCATATCCCAATCAGGCCATGCCACCAGAGATCTACCTCATTTTTTAATCTGTCTGCACAACTTTTCTTGGCTGTTCCCCAACTTTTTAATGGTACATGAGTGCTGGATCTGACAGCTGTTGACAGCAGCCTCCTGAAGAAGTATGATTAGTATTAATGCTGCGGTTCATAATTTCAACCTTTATTAAACATTTTTTTTTCTCTTGAAGATCCACAATTATTTTCTGGTCTGACTAATTTGTATAGCCTTTGCTTATCTGCATGGCTGTCTTGCTACATTGAAAGAGTAGGCTGAGGACAGCCTTTGCTGGAATCAGGAAAAGGGGCATTTATAACAGAATAAAATAGTTAAGCCAGCATGGATGGGCTACCATCTTCATCCCACATCTGATTGTATGATCTTTCTTCCAAACCTCCCTATTTCCACTTTCCTTCTAGTCTCCCAGGTTTTTAGCCTCCCCATTATCCTTGATTCCTCACTCAGCTGAAACTGTTTGCTTCTAAGTTACCAGTGTTTACCAAATCTGATGACCTTTTCCTAGTCCTCATCTTTCTTGGCCTCTTTGCAATGTTTAATGCTATTGCCTTCCCCCAAGTCTCCCTCTTCCTGCTGTTGAATACTTAGTTTCTTCTCTCTGGGTTACTGAAAATGATCTAAGCATGTGGTCTATTAAAAAAAAATCTCTCACATTAGCACATGTTACTAAGTTAGAAACAGAATTTTATTTGTTTAAAAATCTCCCAAAGAGCTTTAGTGTGTTTTGAACATATTTTTAAACACATACATACATACATACATACACACACACACACACAAATGCAACATCTTATTATTTTGTAAGAACTACTGATTAAAATCAGGCAAAGAAGAAATTTACTAGCTGAATTTCAACAAAAACATTACATAATTGGTAGTTAACATAAAAAACCAGTATCAGGATTTCATAACAAGCCAATAATGAACACGTCTCTTGCTCAGATTTCTTTGGAAGCTATCTTTTTCAGCTATGACAACCATTGAAACCTAACAGCAAAATAAACTGAAACTGTAATCTGGTCTTCAAGTTGCAATATTACACAAAATTAAATCTAGATTGTAATGATAAGGAATCATTGTTAGTGAGAGCAAAAAAAAAGTTTTTATCATTCTTATTAAAATTACACTATTTTAAAAATTTTTTTTTCTTTCCTACTGCTCAACCCTCTCCCCTCACCCAAGGGATGGGTAATACATACAGTTTATACACATATACACACACACGCATACACACCATATATATCTACATACATAATTGTTCTATACATCTATTTATCAGTTCTTTCTCTGGATGCAGATAGTATCTTTTTTCATATATCCTTTAGAGTTGATCAGGTTATTAATAATATTTGAAATAACATTCACTCAAAATATTATTTTCAAAATGTTATTTCATCTTGATCTCATCCTTTAAAATTTTCTGTTATAGACCCTGGGAGTCACAAAGTCCTGCAGTAGGAATGAAAAATGACCTTGGAGGAAACCAAGTCTATGCTGTTCACTTTTTTTGGATAAAATTTTCAGTCAGCTCTAGCAGAAGAAGTTTTTAGGAAACTTGCAACCAATTGAAATATTTCAAATGGGGATAGGCAGTACAACAACATCTACAATATCAAAGAGGAAAATCTGATTATCAAGGAAAGATTTCCATGAAGAAACGTGGCATTACCATGAATCATATTGCCAGTCACCAAAGATTTTTTCACCTTTGATTATATACTATGTATGGATGAAAGCAATCTGAGAGATATGAATAGAAAAGTTAATCAAGTTAAAAACTGTGAAGCTAAAATTGAACCTCTTGGAAGCTATGATCCTCAGAAACAAGTTATTATTGAAGATCTATATTATGGAAATGACTCTGACTTTGCATCTGTGCATGAGCAATGTTTCAGGTACTGCAAATTATTATTTTTTTAAAAATCTCAAGGCTTATGCTCATTTTTTGCCAAAGGTCAACAATGATTAACATCAACCTATGTTATTAAAGTGTAATAATAATATACTAAAAAAAAATTCTACTCTACCACATGAATGCCTTGGGTGTGGAACCTACTTCTCCATCTCTTCTTGGGTTGGATTGCTTACCTCAAGTTGTAGTGATACTAACAAATCAGGGTTTCTCAGAGAGTCAGCTACATCACTATAACTTATTTGCAGGCTCCTGGGGTAACCTGGTGTAGCAGCAAGCACCCCAGTGTCCCCAGGGTGCCTGCTCACACAGGTTCTTGGATCTGCTTTGTTAAAGGAAAGCAACTCAAAATGGGTTAACAAGCTTACTTTAATCAGTCAGACATATATCGTTTACCTTGTTCAGGAGAAAAGGTCAGCACCCTGAACCTCAAAGTATACAGGCATAATTATCAAGACAGAAACATCAAGTAGACAGATTTCCAAATTGTCCAACCATTACATCCATACCCAGTCAACATCTGGGTTTCCACATTCTGGGTTTTTCAAAGCCAGGGGACTCTCAACAACGGCTTCCCAGAATTCAGATCAAATTACAGAACACTTCTCAAAGTGAGTCCCAAAACAAAGCTACACATCAGGGCTTATATAGCCTTCTCCTGGCTCAGATAATGTAACAACCTTATTGACTCACTGGCCAATCAAGAAGTATCTACTGAAAAACAAGCCTCCCTCCCCAGGCTTCTGGTGCACTTTAGCCTAGGGGCAGGGAAGATCTTCCAAATTTGCATTCCCATTACACCTGGCTGGGAGGTATATACTCCTACTACTCAAAACTTGAGTTCATGCATCCGCACTGGTGTATTTCCCATTGAAACAATGTCAAGATGACAACATTAACTCTTAATCAGACACATTTACTAAACAGAATGCAAAGCAAGAATAATTGAAGCATATTATTGTATCCATAAACCTGTCACACATTTTCCCACCAATGCACATGGTGCCTTTGGAACATGACAAGAACTTACAAAACCACCAGAGAACACATCTATCCAGGGTAATTCACAACTCTTGACTTTGGGCTTTGATATCTGCTGTCCCTTTTAGGAACAATCTGACCAATAGTTCACTGATGAGCAGGTCCATGCCTCTTCTGAGTATCTCT
Source organism: Petaurus breviceps papuanus (assembly GCF_028583685.1). Lineage (NCBI taxonomy): Eukaryota > Metazoa > Chordata > Mammalia > Diprotodontia > Petauridae > Petaurus > Petaurus breviceps. The sequence continues at coordinate 5,189,281 of NW_027186350.1, forward strand.
GTTTTTCTGCTGTGTGGAGCTGCTTCTGGGCTGGTTACTATAGCCAGGAATCACTTCTTCTGGGCTATCAAGACAACATTGAACTCTTTCAGAAAAACACAATCCTGTTCATTGGGGCTACAGAGATTTTAAGACCTACTCCCTTGGCTAGGCTCTGAAGCACACATGTTGATACAGTTGTGTGATCAAAAAAGTTTAGAGACCACGTGCTAGTCATTAAATGGAATAGAGACATTTTGGTGTGATTCAAAATTATTAGTAGTAACTCAAGGCCCCAGGTTTCCTAATTCTTCTCGTATAATTTCTGGTCATGGGATGAAAGGTAGAGGTGGTAATAATTTTGTAGCAGAGTGGAAAGATTTTATGTATAAATTTCTGTTTATCTGTCTGCTTCTGCCTCTGCCTCTGTCTGCCTCTGTACGTCTTGGTCTCTCTGTTTCTTTGTCTCTGTCGCTATATGTCTCTCTCTTTCTCTGTTTCTTTTTTCCCTATCTCTTTCTCTGTGTCTGTATCTCTTTCTGTCAGTCTGGCTATCTGTTTCTCTCTCACACACACATATAGCCATTACCTATCTATCTGTAGGGTGGATCAAAAGCCTGGAAGGTTTCTTGACAGCCACATTTGCATATGTAAAGAACTCTTCCGTGTGATAGAGCTCATGGATAATAATAAGGATTCTGGGCTTATAATAATACATATATCTTCGCTTTTGACATCTGATAGAGAACCGGATGTCTGGTTCCTAGAGAACTCTCATCATGCAACAGTAAAATAAAACCAGCTTGCCTCAATGTATTTAGTGGCTGAGGAATCACTTTATCAATCCTTCCCTTCTCCTGTCTGCACTCCCTCCCACCTTTTTCTCCATAGTTTTCTTTCCCTAGTCTGGAATGGTGACTTCAAAGTGGTAGGGGGTAGAGCCATATCTCCAGTGAGTGATGGCATGAATACAAGGAGTGACTAATCATAGACTGAAAGATGGGTTCCATCATATCCTCTCCATAATCACCAATCTCAGAGATTCTCTGTCTGTCTCCAGAATTCCTTCACTCAGTATTACTCAATATATCCCATTCTTTTTTTTAAATGCTTTATTAAATTCTGATTTACATTATTCGTTTCCGCCAGATTTTGAGTTACACATTTTCTCCCCGTTTTTCTCCCACCCATCCCCCCAAAACAGCAGTCCCACAGGATATCCCCACCTCCAATCTGCTCTCTCCCATATTTTCTCCCATACCCGTTTCGACTTTTCCAGTGGATCTCTATGCCTCAGTGCCTGTATATCTCATTTCTTAATTACATGTAAGATGGTATTAATAATAGTATATATATATATATATATACATACACACACACACACACATATATATGTTTGAATATTTGATTTTAAAACTTTCAATTCAGATTCATTCCCTTCCCCCCCTGCCACTCACCCCCACTGGGAAGACAAGCAGTTCAGTATAGGTTGTACATGTGTGGCTAATGCAAAACAATAACATAGTAGATATATTGTAAAAGACTGACTATATTTCCCTCCCTTCTATCCCACCTCCCACTTGTTCTATTCTCTACTTTGATCCTGTCCCTTTTCAAAAGTGGGTGCTTCCAACTTCCCTCCCCCCCCCAGCCTGCCCTCCCTTCCATCATACCCCCTCTCATCCCCTTCTCCCCCTACTCTCCTGGAGGGTGAGATCCCCTATTTAGTGTGTATTTCACTCCCTCCTCAAGCCAGATTCAATGGGAATAAGATTGACCCATTCCCTTTTGCCTTCCTATTCTTCCCCTGTTCCCATTTGTTCTGTGAAGTTTGTATTCAGTCAAAGGGCCACACTTAAGGACCTAAAGGGCCAGTTGTGGCCTTGAATCTGCAGGTTCCCCACCCTTGGAGGGGATGATAACAATACACTCTTTCTCCTTTTCCTATGTGGAAATATCAGAGGGCCTTCTCTATGCCCTCCTTGACTAATGCTGTTCAAGAATGACATCTCCTAAAGGGAGAGATAGAATTGGAGTAAATTATCTTGCATAAAAAGGCAAGAAAAAGCTTTTACAAAGGAGGAAAAGAAGGGGCAAGTGAGAGGGAATGAGTGAACTTTACCCTCATAGGATTTGGCTTAAGGAGAGAATAACATATACACTCAATTGGGTATCTTATCCTGCAGGAAAGTAGGGGGAATGGGATAAAAAGGGGGGAGAGGAAGACAAATTGGGGGAGGGGGTGGTCAGAAGCAAACACTTTTGAAGGGGGACAGGGTCAAAGGAGAGAATAGAATAAATGGGAGGTGGGATTGGATGGAGGAAAATATAGTAAGTCTTTCACAACATGATGATTATGGAAGGGATTTTCATAACTACGTGTGTATAAGCTACATTGAAATGCTTACCTTCTCAATGAGGGTGGGTGAGGAGGGAAGAAGTGAAAGAATTTGGAACTCAAAGTTTTAAAACATGTTAAAAGTTGTTTTTACATGCAACTGGGAAATAATATGTACAGGCAATGGGGTATAAAAATCTATCTTGCCTTATAAGAAAGTAAGGGGAAGGGCAGATTGGGGGAAAGGATAATCAGAATGCATCCCATCTTGGGGTGGAGGGAGGGAAGAGATGGGGAGAAAACTTGGAACTCAAATCTTGTAGAAATGAATGTTGAAGACTAAAAAATAAAATAAATAAATAAATTTATAAAATAAAATAATCAAAAGAATAAAAAAATAAAGACATTAAGTAGAAGTATGGGTTTGGAGGTAAGAATAATAAGTACATTCTTAGACATGTTGAATTACAGTTGGACTCCAGTTGGAAATGTCAAAGATCACTGGCAGTGGTTCATCTGTAAAATCGACCAGTTCTTACAAAAAGAAAAAAAAAAGATGATGTCTCTTATCTTTTTAAAAGTAGACTCTTCTAAATCTCCCCATGACAGAATATAAACACAATGTCCCTGGTAGAATTTTGGTGGCCACCATTTTACTTTTCATCAAATGAATGAGAACACATGAATGCAAAGGGAGTATAGTTAGGAAATAAAAGATGAATTATAATTTTTTTTGGCTAGCTACAGTCCAAGAGACACAAATTACTTATCTTGCTTCCTGTTTCTCTTCTTCCTCTTTTGGGAGAGAAGGATCCAGGAAGTAGATATTTGAATAATTAATGGTGGACTACTCTCTCATTAAGGGTAGGGAAGTGGGAGAGGAAAGTGTTGGGGATCCAGTGTGTGTATATGGATCACTAATTAGCTTCATTCTTGTCTGCCTCCATTGGTACTTCTGTAACCTCCATTATCCTTAACAGCAAACTAACAAGAGTAGGGGTTCATGGAGCCTCAAAGGGGGAAGGGCATTGGAGGGTAAGACCACTCAAATCATTCCTGCCTTGAACATGGCCCCATGTTCCTGTATGGCTCAAATAAGAGTTAATCTTTGCATTCTTCTAGATTTCTCCTCAATGCCAGCTTCATAATTTCAACTATCCTGTTACCTCTGGGCAAAGGTCTGTTCAGTCACCATGCTTTAGCCTCATGCTCACTAACAAAGCAAGGGAGGGGTGGCAAAACGTGAGACATTTGAAAAACAAGAATTTTGAAGGAGGGGGTTGCAATGAAGATAGACTCATAGCAGCTCCATCTAACCCTTTTTGGTTTCCTGGACCTCAGAAGTTCATTTGTGTAGAAAATCTTGTGGTCCTTTATAGGGGAGGGAAGGGGTGAATGAAGTTCTAGTGCCCCAGACTTACATGACACTTTATGTTTTGTTAGAAAGCAGGCTGTTCCCCCAATAATTTCAAGGTGACCCCTAAGTAAGATAGAGGCTTTGAATAGAGGTACTAGCAGAAAAAGATGAGTTTAAAGAGAGATTAAATGCCCATGGATTCTAATCAACTTGTTGGTTGGTGTGTGTCCCTTAAAAAAGGTTACCCCCCGGGGCCTAACACCTCTTTTTGGAGTGAAGGTTGCTTTTCTTGTCTGATAACTGTGTGCTTTAAGGCCCTCCTTTTTCACTAAAGGAACCAAAACTAGAAGAGAGAGAGGGAGGTAGTGGGGGAGAAAGACAGATAGGCAGACACTAAGTCTGAGAAAGAGACAGAGTGAGGTAGAGACAGAGACAGAGAAAGACAGAGAGACAGATGGAAACAGAATTAAATGTAAGATTAATCATCATAAAACTAGCATTAGCACATTTTTTGAGAGTCAATCAAAATAAATGGAAAAGTGTATGGAAGCAATGATATACATATATGTACATATTTGTAAAGGTCATGTTACTATAATGTGCTAGCTTGGTCTAAGGTTTTAACAAGGACAAAAAAAAAAAAGCTTCAAACTCAGTTGATCTTACCACACAATCATTGTGAAGAATACAGACTCCTAGTTTGTAGATTCACTCATAGAGGAAGGGTACAGTTAGATGGGCATTCTGCCATATTGTTACCCTTCAGAGTCTCTGTCTCTGTATGGCTCAGGGAAATGAGCTTACTTGTACCTACTTCTGGGAAGTCAGCTCTGTCCAGAGATATTTTAACTTCCAAATAGCCTCTATTAGGGATATGTGACTTTATATTGAGATAGACAAAGGGAGCTAGAGTCTCTTAGCAAATGCACATATCCTAGGTTAAGTAGAACTAAAATACCTTTGAATACATCAATTATGAGTAGGTCATAAATTTAGTAATCCTCTGGCTGACCCCTCCCCCCTTGGATTATGTACTTCACCTCACTTTGGGCTCGTTCCAGGCACATAAGATGCTATGGCTCTTTCATTACTTCAAAGTAGTCTCAAGATTCTCTGCCCAGTTTAAATCAGACACAGGGGTTGGTAAACTTTATTCTGGTCATGAGTAAATGAGGGGCTGGTGCTGTGGAGTGATACAGAGTCTTTTGGATGCAAAGTCTGATGAAGCATGAGAGGCTGAGCGGGCACTGAGTGTGCATATAAAAGGTTCAAGTTGATAATCTCTTAAGCTTTTCCCTTTTGACTGAAGATTGCTGTGGACCGCAGGTATTTGCCTGACAGTTACCGTGTGGCCATAAACATACAGCACATCTATTTCTTCTGTATTTATTTTTTTTCTCAGATCTTTGGTGAATAAAGATCTGGGCATGGAATTGACCTAAGTTTTGAAGCATAAGAATGGTGTTCAGTGGTCTCCTTAGCAACCAGAGTTGGTAGTAGAGACTGCTGGAGCTGATAGAAAGCAACAACTTCTTATCCAGGGAGGGGCAGGCAACTGAGCAACATGCAGTCTAGCAGTGGATTGACCTGTGCACTGAGGCAAAGTCCTAGGGGCCAGCCCCACTGAGCAAGAAGGTGATTTACCCATCACAATATAGTGCCCTAAGAAAAATTGGTGGAGACTCTGTGAAGGAAGAAAATGTCTCCCAGGAGCGGGAGTCATAAGGGAACCCTTGACCGTACATGTTCACTACATGTGTGCCTCATGACCTTTACACTGTAAGTTTGAGCCCACTTTTCCCAGGTCTCCTCAGGGACAAAGTGCATACAGAAGAGAGATTGCATTTCCCAGTTTGGTGGAATGTTTTTGTAACTTCTATCCTTGCTATAACTTCTAATTAAATATCCCGTTGTGAAAGGTAATTGGTATCAACTGGTTGATTGGTATTGGTATTTGTAAGGAATGGTATTAGAAACTACAACCCCTCAAAGTTATCACTTGAATCTGTCCCGTTGGAGATAAGAACCTGCCTATGAAAGTGGGAGCTAGAGTAGGAGCCCAGGAGTACTATAGGAGGCTAACTAAGGACAGGATTGGTAGAATTCTTAGGGAGTTAGGATCAGTTTTCACATAAATCCAACATCCACTCTACTTGTCTTTATCTTCATGTCTTTCTTTTGAGCAAAAGGTTCCAGTCTAACCAACTTGCATCATGTAATTGGTACACATGATACCAATGCAAGGTAATATGTCACTAGTGTTAATTTCTCTCAGAAAAAAGAAATAGTTTCAATATTTTGTCTTTAGAGCTCTCATTTTCTACCAATAGTAGAGCTAGGTTAATACCCGGACCTGTGTGACCTAAGGGAAATCATTTAACCTCCTTGGGCCTCTGTTTTCTCTTCTGTAAATTGCAGGGATTGCATTATATGGGCTTTGAGGTTCCTTCTAGCTGTCGTCTTTGATCCCATAATATAATCTCGAGTAGCGCCTCAGCTAACTGCTCTCCAGTGATTCCTAACCTGTGGGCTACAGCTCTCTAGAGGCCAATGGGGCTATTACAAAAGTTCATCAAATCTCTATTAGCAGCAAACACTGTCATTTAGAATTTTATTTAGCTTCTAAGGGCAACATGTGATCAAGTGATTCCACTCCCCACCTCCATGTTTTCATCAATCCACTTGATGAAATCACAAGTTGTACAGGCAGGTAACAGAAATAATGAAGTATCGTGATTTTGTCTCTTCCAGATTTTGAATATTTACATTCAAACTTATAAAAAGCATGAGGCTTTGAAGGGCTCACACTCCTGAGTCATCTATTAAGAGACTGAAAATGGTGTGGAACCTGCAGGTTCATTTGTACCTTGTAAGATATTTGCCCTTTTTAGACTTCAATGAATCTGTGTAAATGAAGTAGAAAGTGCTTTTTACACTTCTTTAGGAAGTGTAAGTTCCTCAATCAACTTAATGGAATTAAAGGGGGTTAACTGTTGGCTGGCTGAAGGATAGGTAACATACAGCTGGTGGATTTAAGAAGTCAGTTCTGAGAAGGGAGTATTCTTTGACATTCAGGAAGAGAGTCAGCTATGAAGGAAAGTTCCTTTATTCTTCTTCCAGAGTGCATGGGGGCAGGGTAAGGGTGGGAATCATAACATGTATCATCTTGTTCAGTAGAAGACACTTTCCAGAAGAAAATAAGCCAGTAGAGTGCACCTGTGAACTGAGATGACGCTTCTGTGAGGAGCAAGCTCAGGGAGCCCAGCAAGGCATTGTGGCTAGGAAAGACTTCAGGCACCCACTGGGGAGCAGAGTTAGGTCCTTGCAATAAGGAAGGAGAAATTAGGGGTTCCTGCAATGCTGCCCTCAATCATATAGTCCTTATGCCTTTCTGTGACTAAACTTTTTGTGTGTCTGTTCTTCCCAGTGATGCTGCATATATTTGTGTGTTCACGCTAGGATTATGAGAAATATTTTGTATCTACTCTTTTCACTATGCTATTCTAGTAGATGTCTTTTCACTGAAATAATTGTCATCTGGTTGACTATGGGAGCCCTACCAGTTGGGGCTCATGAGCTATAGTTTTAGGAGTGTAGCCCACAGTATACCTTGACCCTGCAGTAGTTTATCCTCTAGGGGAACCAACCTGTGCAAGTGAGTTGAAGGATAGTCTCAAGAGTGGTATACAACATAACAGGCTAGACGAATAGTGACGTTTTTTTCTTTTGTATTATCAAAGAATCATAGAATCTAAGAGACAGGTGAAAGGAAACTTAAATTCTTTCTAACTAAATCTGTACCTGGGCAAAAATCCCCTTTATGACAGACTCAACATGCAGTCATTCAATTTTGGAAGATTTAACAACCAGCTCTCAGGGAAAAAGGAGTGACACTTTTAAGTCTAAACTGTATTATCAACATTTTCTCCATCACTTTATTAAGTCCACTAATCAGCAAAACAATAAATCGAGCCCTGGTTTGTAGTGCTTACCAATGTCTAAAGTATAAGTACTCATACTAAAAATTTAACAATTTGCTCTCAAGATCTGATTGGAGCTGGCTCGAATACATATTTGAGTAACTTACTTGCTTCTTAAGCTAGATCATTCCACTTAAGCACAGATTTAAGTGTTAGGAAATGTTCCCTTAAAAGTAGTCAAAATCTTTAGACATAAAAGCAATAGTAGAAAATGGCATTTGCTGCATTCTGAGAATTGATGAAGGTGGATCCTCTTGACTTAGTTTCCCCATTGTGCTATTTTCTTTCTGAACAGGAAATTTCCCTACCTGGTAAATCCTGAGCCTTGCTTTTGATACCCTGTAACTACATGATTAGTTGTTAGATAAGATTCATGCCTGAAATAAAATACAATTAAGGGAATTTGTCCCCTGTTCTGGTATGTTTCAGGTTAGTCTGTGCCCTTGAAAGGATGAGTCTTGACATTGTTATAACTATGTTCCTCCTTCTCCTTTCATAGCAAATTTCTAAAATCAGGGCAGGTGAGCAGTAGAAGTCTTATAAGTACTGTATGGAATCAATTAATAGATTGGTCCTGGAACATGTCTCAGCTACCTATAATAGGATGCAAGTATGGAAAATCCTATAATTTTAAGTTATATTTATGGTCAAATTGTAATATAGAGGGGCGGTCAGGTAGCACAGCGAGTAAGAGCACCGGCTCCAGTGTTGAGAAGACCTGGAGATCGAATCCCGGGCTCAGACACTTAGCACCCACCCAGAAACACCTGGCCGTGTAACCTTGAGCAAGTTACTTAAACCCCAATTGCTTAGGGGCAGCCAGGTGGCTCAGCGAGTAAGAGCACCGGCTCCAGTGTCGGGATGACCTGGATCAAGTCCGGGCTCAGATACTCAGCACCACACCCAGAAATAATAACTGGCCGTGTAACCTTGAGCAAGTTGCTTAACCCCAATTGCTTAAAAAAAAAATTGTAACATAGAGATGATATTCTTCAAAAGAGAGAATTGGGGGTGGCTAGGTGGTGCAGTGAATAGAGTATTGGCCCTGGAATTAGGAGGTCTGGAGTTCAAATCCGGCCTCAGACACTTAACACAAAAATTGTGTGACCTTGGGCAAGTCACTTAACCTCAATTGCCCTCCAAAAAGCAAAAAAAAAAAAAGATTATTTTATCATCGACAGTGTTTAGATAAGTTAGAAACAGCAAGTAGTATATAGAAAACTGAAATTCTCTAAAGTTTCAGGTCTGGAAAACCAAATTTAAGAGATAGTACTAAACTATATTAAGCCTTGTTACTAGAAGATTTTAATCTGGGAACCCTAACAAAAGATTTGGAACCAGAGGTCCCTTCAGAGCTGTTCTGAGAAAGAAGCCCATCATATGGGTAAGTAATAAATCACAAGGGGATTAGGACATCAAGTAGTTGATTGTGGGAATTGAGTGAACCACACTGTCTCCATCTTGGGACTGAATTCTGGAGCTAGCTGTTTTTTTTTCCTATTCAATTATAGGTCTACTCCAATTTTTGTCTTATGAGAAAACTTTATTCAATTGTGGGAATTGGGAGAAAACCTTATTTTATTGTTTGAAACTAGTCCTGTGTGGCTGGGAAACTGAACTACCTCTCCCTATGACTTAAAGACCTTAACCAAGGACCTAGGATATGCTAACCAGAAACTGAGATCCAAGATTAATGCAAGGAGTTGTCTCACAATTATACATCTCAAACAATCCACGTCTTTTCTGAAAACTGATCTTGTACTCTTCAATCGGTGATTGTTTCCATATTCCTTTGATTATTTACAGACACTCGGAGGGGGAAAGTGGGACATTTCTTTTTTTAAATTCAAGGGATTGTACCTGTTTACTCTCCCCTCCCCAACTTGAAAAGTCCCTAATCTTTCATCCAATTAGAAATCAGATTACCTACCGTTGTATTGTTTTCTTTTAATTAATTGGCATTATTTGATTAGTTGTTTTTAATGTATAAAAGACTATCTCCCCCTCCCCATTCCTAAATTGAGGAAGGGAACTTGTTCTGATTTGTTAGGCAATTGGCATGCATTGCTTAATAAGCTGATATGCTCAGGAGATAGAACCTTTGTTTCCTCAGTCATTTCATCTTTCATTCATCCCAATCTATACATATAAAAATATTTATGACAGCTCCTTCTGTGGTGGCAAAGAATTAGAAAATGAGGGGATACATATCAATTAGAGAATGGCTGGACAAGTTATGGTATGTGAATGTGATGGAATACTATTTTGCTGCAAGAAATGATAAGGGAGATAGTTTCAGAAAAGCCAGTGAAGACTTATATGAATCGTTGCAAAATAAAATGAGCTGAACCAGAATAGCATACCCAGTAACAGTAATATTGTAAAAATGATCAACTGTGAAAGACGTAGTAACTCTGATCAATACAATGATACACTACAATTCCAAAAGACTCATGATGAAAAATGCTACCTACCTCCAGAGAGAAAACTGATGAACTCTGAGTGCAGATTGAAACATCCTTTATTTTTCTTTCTTCCTATAACATGTTTTTCATGACTTCATATGAAAATAATGTGTATCATATTTCTTGCCTTCTCAATGGGTGATGGAGGGAGTGAGAGATTTTGGAACTGAAAATAAAAATGAAATTACCAAAAAATATTTTAAATCTATTTCTCTATAGCATTCTACTATTTGTTCCTGCTTCTCTGTTATGTAAGCATAGAACTAGTTTAATCTTTGGATCTTTCCTTTGTGCCTAACAGGAGCAAATTATTTAAAAATCACCTTCACACCAAAGTTTCTGGCTGACTTCTGTTTACATGCCCAATTTTCATAGCCAAAAGTGTCTGATAAATCTATGAAATACCTGATACCTTTAGCTGCAGCATGCATTTCTAAAAATGGTTTTTCAGGACTCTCTTGAATGGAGATCTAAAACCCCAAGGAAGCTGTTTGTGGAACATGAAGTGGTCATTAATTCAACCACATTTACTTTGTCTGAAAGCTGCAGAATAGCACCAGGCTTTTTATTCATTGACTAAATATGACAAACTTGCAAATATGCTTTCATTTGGTCCCTCTGCTTCAAGTTTCTCCCCACTCCAGTCTATCCTCCACTCAGCTGTCAAAGTGTCATTACGAAAGTATGGGTCTTTGCCCCTTTGCCTCCTCCCCCATTCATTAAACTCCAGTGACTCCTTTTTACTGGGATCACATATAAAATACTCTGTTTGGCTTCTAACGTCCTTACTTAAGCTGGCCCCTTCCTACCTTCCCAGCCTTCTTAAGCCTTATTCCTCTCTATTTACTCTGTGATTCAATGACACCAGCCCCCCAGATTATTACAGTATATTGTTGATTGCTCTCTCTGCCTCATCTCTCCCCACTCCAGTCCATTCACTACTCATTTGTTAAAGTGATCTTCCAAGGGCTCATGTCTTACCATATCACCCCTTATTCAATAAACCTCCTTCACTGTATGTTATCTCTATACAATTCTCTGCTTGGCTTTTAAAATCCTTCATAATCTGGCTAGCTCCTTCCTACCCTTCCAGTCTTCTTTCACTGCCTACCCTTTATATAGTACTCTATGACTCAATGGTATTTGCCTCTTTGATGTTCCTTGCACATGGCATTCTATCTAGTTCCTTGGCATTTTCTTTTCTTTTTTTTAATTAAAAGTATTATTATTATTATTATTATTATTTTGCTTTTTGGAGGGGGGTGGGCAGGGCAATTGGGATTAAGTGACTTGCCCAAGGTCACACAACTAGTAAGTGTTAAGTGTCTAAGGTCGGTTTTGAATTCAGGTCCTCCTGACTTCAGGGCTGGTGCTCTAGTCACTGTGTCACCTAGCTGCCCCTCCTGGGCATTTTCACAGATTGTCTCCCATTCCTGGGATACTCTCAGTCTTTACCTCTGCCTTTTGGCTTCCTTCAAGTTTCAGCTGAAATCCCACTTTCTGCAGGAAACCTTTCTTTAGTTTCTTCTCTCTAATATTACCTCCAATTTATCCTGTTTATATCTTGTGTGAACATAGTTGTTTACATGTCATCATCCTAATTAGAATGTGAGCTCTGTGAGAGCTTTTCTTTGTTGTCAGCATTTAATAAATTCTTCTTGTCTTGATCTGACATGTAGGTGGATTTACTTGCAATAAGGGGCAACTAGGTGGTGCAGTGAATAGACCACTTTGCCTGAAGCCAGGAAGTCCTGAATTCAAAATTGGCCTTAGACATTTACTAGCTATGTGACTCTGGGCAAGTCCCTTACCCTCTGTTTGCCTCAGTTCCTCACCTGTAAAATGGGGACTCACTGGAGAAGGAGATGGCAAACCACTCTAGTATTTTTGCCAAGAAAACTCCATGGACAAAAGTCCATGTGGTCATGTGGAGTTGGACAGGACTGAACAACAACTGGCTATGCAGGCATTACTGTTTTTCAAAACAATTTATAGTCATTAGAAAAAATGTTCTAAATCCTTATTGATTAGAGAAATGCAAATTAAAACAACCTTGAGATGTCATTTTACACCTATCAGATTAGCTAAAATGACTGAAAGGGAAAGTGACAAACATTGGAGGGCATATGGAAGAATCGGGACACTAATTCAATGTTGGTGGAATTATGAACCGATCCAACCATTTTGGAGAATGATCTGGAATTATGCCCAAAGAGTTTTTAAGCTGCCTATACCCTTTGATCTAGAAAACCACTATTAGGTCTACTTCCAAAAATGATTAGGAAAAAAAAGAACCTATATGTTCTAAAATATTTATAGCAGTTCTCTTTGTGGTAGCATAGAACTGGAAATTGCAGGAATGCAATATTGTTGTATACAGTAACAGCAATATTGTTTTAAGAACAACTTTGAGTGCTAAGTCATTTTGACTACTATAAATCTCCAAAATAACTACAAAGGACATATGAAGGAAGATGCTATCTGCATTCAGAGAAAGAACCTATAAATAGATGTATAAAATGATTTTACACATATGTAATATACATTATATATGTATGTGATATATGTATACCGTGTTTCCCTGACAATAAGACCTATCCCAAAAATAAGCCCTCCCCTTACTGTGTAAGATTCCTCTAAAATAAGCCCTCCCCCAAAAATAAGCCCTATTGAGATTGCTACTGTAGTGAAGGTGATCCCCTGCGCTACACGCTACATTACGGTACCCTCTGTATGCAC
>NW_027186350.1:5207138-5232369 GCF_028583685.1 Petaurus breviceps papuanus
GCACGCTGCGCTCCGAGCTGCATCCAATCAGAGCTGCAGCAGTGAGTGCGTCATCCTGTTCTTCCCCAGTGATTTGCTTATTGAATAAAGGTACCTTTTTTTGTTCACATTTACCTGTTTATTAAAATTGCTGTCAATGTTCATTAAAATAAGCCCTCCCCTGAAAATAAGCCCTCTGGTGTTTTTCTGTCCAAAAAAAAAAAATAAGACAGTGTCTTATTATCAGGGAAACACGGTAGATACTTGTTTACTTACGTGAGAGACAAAATATTGTGCTTTTGTTTGCTGAGAAGTAATAGCCTTTCAAAGGAAGACAATCTTTGTCGCCATTTCAAATCAAAACATCCTGCCTTAAGCTAATTGGTCACGAAAGACAAAGACAACATCCAAATTGTTGAAAGACTTAGGTTAGTTTTCAGATTTCTAAAGAAATCGATTTTAAAGATGCTTCTAAACTGATTGCTGACAAGAAGTGTAATACATTCCATTAACTAAATGTAAACAGTAAGAAAACCTGAAAAATGTATTAAAACTTGTACCACTTAGCAAAGTAATTTTTTTAATATTAATGTGATTTCATGATAAATAAAACTACATAATAAGTATAATTAATTGATATTAATTGAAAGTTCCCTTTTAAAAAATATGGTTTATTTGCAAAATAGTCTAATCATGAATTATTCCTTTACTTGGAAAGGGAGCCTCTAAAAACCTACCTTTGGCCTGAAGTATAGCCTATTTTAATTTTGACCCCTGCCTACTGCCAAGTTGTGTAGGTCTCTAGTGTTACATATTTGGACTACGATTCAAGTACATAAAGAGTTATTGAGTACTTATTATGTACTCAGTTTTATGCCAGGTGTATTAAGGGAGATAACATTTAAGACATGGTCCCTGCTCTCCAGGTGCATATTATAAACTTGGGTGGGAGTAGGGTTGCGTTAGAGGCATTAAGACTTAACCCTAAAACAATAAGAAACATAACCAGGTGCCAAGGCATATGATACAGATGGAGGCCAGAGTAGAGAGGAGTTACCTGCGAAGATTTTATAATGGAGGGTTAGGTCCTTGAAGAATGTTAGATGAAGAGGCAGCAGAGAGAATGGAGGACATACTGGATGTGTAGAAGTGTGTATGTGTAGGGAGTAACAAACAACATAAACAAAAGGGCATAGTAGGAATGAGTACCAAGTGTGTGGGAAGGGAAAAGGCAGGAGACCATCTTGGCTGGGACAGGGGGTTCATGTTGAGTTCATAGGAGATAAAACTTTGTACAGGAACAGGGCTTTTTTGCTGTGAGTATATGAATGTGTTACAAAGGTCATCAGCTGTGTTTCTCCTCCTCCAATTTAACTAAGTGCTGCCTTGAGGTTTATTAAAACTTCAAGGCAATTTTCATTAAACCAAATGTCAAATCTTTCTGTTTCTACCTCTGCAACATTTCTAGCATCCACTTGTTGCCTTCTTTCCATTCATAAGCCACCACACTAGGTCAGATCCTCAACTGCTATTCACTTAGATGATTGAATGAGTCTCTCCTCATTCCAATCTCTCCTCCATACAACTGTCAAAACGATTTTCCAAAATTGTAGTCTGATCACATAAGTCAATCCCAGTAACTTCCTATTAATCTAGGATTGAACATGGACACTTCTGTGTAGCATTAAAGTCAATTGGCCACAATTTACCTTTTCCAGACTTATTACACATTATTGCCCTTCATTGACTTTATAGGACAGCCAAATTAGACTTCTTACTGTCCCTCATAAACAAAATGCCGTCTTTCATCTCCGTATCTTTACTCTGCTATTCCTCTTTGCCTGAAATGCACTTCTTTCTCACTTACACTTTGAAGAATTTCCTGCCTCCACCTTCAAAAGGAAATTCCTTTCATAAGGAAAGATGTAGCCTCAGGTGAAGTGCTGTCTTGTCCATTAAGGCTTCTTAACCTTTTTTGTCTCATGGATCCATGTGGCAGTCTGGTGAATCCTATAGACCTCTTCTCACAAAAATATTTTAAATGTGTAAAATAAAATACAATGGATTACAAAGATAACTAATTATATTCAAATGCAGGTATCTATCTGTCTATCTATCTAGTACCTATTTTATATGTAGCAATGAAGCATATAAGCAGCATGTATCAAATACATTCAGGGACAATCACACGAACTTCTACCCCTATCTACTACTGGCTCATCTTCCTATTAAGTTTGTCTCTCTAGGTTTGAAGACAGGTTAGTGGAGGATACAGGTTGAATATAAAGGACAGTTTATTAACAATTGTAGCAGCAAGCACCCCAGCATCCCCAGGGTGTCTGCCAACACAGGTTCTTGGATCTGCTTTGATAAAGGAAAGCAACTCAAAATGGGTTAACAAGCTTACTTTAATCAGTCAAATAAGTATCATTTACCTCCTTCAGGGGAAAAAGGTCAGCATCCCAAACTTCTGAGTATACAGGCAGAATTATCAAGACAGAAACAGATCAAGTAGACAGATTTCCAAATTGTCCAACCATTACATGCATACCAAATCAACATCTGCGTTTCAACATCTGGGTTTTTTAAAGCCGGGGGGCTCTGGACAATGGCTTCCCAGAATCCAGATCAAATCACAGAACACTTCTCAAAGTGAGCCCCAAAACAAAGCTACACATCAGGGCTTATATAGCCTTCTCCTGGCTCAGAGAATGTAACAACCTTATTGACTCACTGGCCAATCAAGAAGTATCTACTGAAAAACAAGCCTCCCACCCCAGGCTCCAGATGCACTTTAGCCTAGGGGCAGGGAAGATCTTACAAATTTACATTCCCATTACAACAATAGAATGAGAATTTCAGAAGGAACAATGGAAAGGCAGAAAAGAGTGGGATAGGGACCAAGAAGGAAGAGACTGACAGATGAAGAAGGGACTGAATAGTAGTGGCTAGAGATGGGAGATTTGGCCAGGGAGCAGTTATGATGACATCTCACACATGGCTCCCTATAGCTACTATAGCTACTCTGCTTGGAGGATGATCCCAAGCTCTGCCTTTTTTTTTTTCTTTTGGAGGGCGGAAGGCAGGGCAATTGGGGTAAGTGTTAAGTATCAGAGGCTGAATTTGAACTCAGTTCCTCCTGACTCCAGGGCCAGTGCTCTATTCACTGCCCACCTAGCCACCCCTAGCTATGCTTTTTCTTATGAGAGGGTATGAAACTTGAGTGAATTTCAGATACTGTTCAGAGCTGATGTGAAGGAGCTATCTCTGCTCGATAGTTCCACAAGTTTTTATATTCTAGTGTTTTAAGCATCAACCTCCTAGAAGAGTATAATAGGAGTTATGGGTAACTATATTATGTTTTAAATATTTGCAATTTTTGAGTCTTTTAAGTTTTAAGCATTTTTTATGTTGGAATATATAAATAATCACATCTGACATACTTTGTACATTGAGT
This sequence comes from Petaurus breviceps papuanus, assembly GCF_028583685.1. Classification (NCBI taxonomy): domain Eukaryota; kingdom Metazoa; phylum Chordata; class Mammalia; order Diprotodontia; family Petauridae; genus Petaurus; species Petaurus breviceps. The sequence goes on from NW_027186350.1 coordinate 5,210,575, forward strand.
GCCTTTCTAGAAGGGAAGTTGTTGATCTATTTTGTGGAAACATTCAACATGAGTCAAATAAGCTTTGATAAAGAGATTGTCCCCAGATTTCTACTTTGGAATAAAAGCATAATGAGCCCCCATATGTATCCCATATGTCCCAACAATGACAAGGAAATAAGATGATTTGTGTCGGCTCAAGCCTGGGTTCCCTTGGAGAAGACATTCTAGTTCTTCTGGGTCAGTAGGACTATTGTTATGAAAAATTGGAGGCAGAAAAGGTGGGATAGAATAGCAGTGGCAATGGGGAGCCTCAGAGTCATTCTAAGAGGGCTGAGTAAAAAATAACTATCACTTCATGAGAGGGAGAGCCATGAAATATGTTCTAGATGTGATGTAGCCCTGACTCATCTAAGAATATGAGCTTTTGGGGGTACTATTCCATTTCTCACTGATGTGGGAATATATGGAAGGTAGCCCTTGTGTAGGGAAAGGGGAGCTGAGAATGATTGTATGGCTTGTTTTTTTCTCCTTGAAAGTAACTTCACTATTCTGTATTAATTAAATATTTTTCTACTTAATTTAAGATTTCTGATTGATCTATTCAATAGATCAGTCCTATAGGATATAGATCAATCTAAAGAATTTATCAAATCAGGGACTGATTGGGTTATAATATTTTCATTATTATAATTTCCCCAAACATCTCATATTAAATTTGGGGTGGCAAGTAGTACAAAATTGAACGAGACTCATAATTCAATAGGTTGTAGGGATCAAGAAAGTAGAAGATATTAAATAACAAAACTTTCACATAAGCAGACACAAAAGGAACATGACTGACTAGTCTCTGTATAGTTCTCTCTGGAGAGAGTAATAGTGAGGACTGGTCTGGGGAGAACATTCACTCTTCCAATTGTGTTTGTCCCCTATTGGTTGGTAACAGCAGAACCAAGCCCACTGAATTTTATAGTTGTGTTTTTATACACTTGGTGGGATATAGAATATACAAGTTATTTGTGTGTGTTCATCAATTTACCATCTGGACATTTTTTACTTTATAATCAATATAGCAATAAGATGGCATCAGAAGCTTAGCGTGATTTTTCAAAGACTATTGAAGAGGAAATTACTTCACAGCCATTTCTCAATTATTTTTGGGTAATGAGGTTAATTGAAATCCACGGATTTCAATAGCTAAAAGCTCCAACCTCCTTGTCAACCAATCTTTTCCCAGGACTGCTAAAAAGCAGCTAAACTGGCTAATCTAATTTTCACCTTCACTCTCCAACATCTTCTGATGAAAGTGCTAATCAGAAGCAAAATGACCAAAAAGTGAGCAGCAGAAGGAGGCTTTGGAAAAACAAGAGCCTTCATCATCCACAGAACAGAAATGTCCCTTCCTGAAAAATGCAAAGTTGATTATATTGATGTGACAGCCCTGGGGTTAGCCTCGTGTTAGTTAGCCTCGGGCTAGTCCTTTGTAGGGTGGTTATAGAGACTACCGTTGTGCATGGGTAAGAACACCCTGGAATGATGAGGTTTGTTGGCACACCAAGTGTCAACAGTAGGGAAGCCCTTACCCCTCAAGAGGTTCTATTAATACCCATGAAAAATCTGAATTTTTGCAGTAGTCCACTGGAACAGTCTACTGATCTGTCTTAGGTTTTTAACTTGGCTTCCTCTGTGCCTAGATGGAAAAGATGCTAGAGTGATTTGCCATTTCCTTCTCCCGTTTATTTTATAGATAAGGAAAGTGAGGCCAACAGGGTTAAGTGACTTGCCCAGGGTCACACAGCTAGTAAGTGTCTGAGGTTGTATGTTAACTCCAAGCCTCTTGACTCTAAGGCCAGTGCTGTATCTACTGTGTCATCCAGATGGCACTTTGAATGGGCCAGCAAGTCTTCTGAAGATTTGTGTTTTCAACTTGGCTCCACCTGGTGGCTAGCAGATGTGATGCAACCCTGACTCACCTCGGAGTGCAAATTGCTAGTTTTGTGGGCCAGCTGTGCCTCTGACTTGTTGGATAGCTTCTGACAAGCTGCTTTTCCTGTTTGGGTCTCATTTTGCTTCTCTCTAGTTGCTGGACTGCTGGCTTTAAGACTTTGGGCATATCACTTAATCTCTTTGTATAACCTATTTCCTCATTTAGATACGGATAGTAAAACCCACCTTTGCCTATTAATCTATGGTCAAATTGTTCTCCCTTCTCCTACCCATCCCCCTCCAAATAGAACACAAGCTTCCTGAGGGCAGGAACTTCCATTTTTTGTATGTTTGTATCTCCAGGGTTCAACATATTATCTGGCACACAGTAGATGCTTAAATGCACATCGAATTGAATTTATTTCAGAGGTTTTAGATTTGCTCTGGGCTTCAAAGTATAGAAAAGACAAATATATGGGTTTGTGTCTGTACACATACATGCATACATATAATAGGAATGTGTTGGAACCAGTTCAGATTGGCTGCATGATTGTGCATTTACACCTCAGAAATCAGCAAACTACAAATCAAGAATTGATTTATTGTTTTGCTTATTGTCTAGATCTAAGAAATAATGCAGATTAAGTTTAAAAAGTGTATCCTGCATACATTTTTTAGGGGGGGGAGTATCAGTTGTTAAACATTTACCAATCAGGAAATGGAAACAAAGTCCATTTGCCCGTTGTTGTTATATTCCCATTTTGACCACCAGAGGTCTCTCCAATAGCAGGCTGATTTTAATATCAGTGGAAATCTACTGGGAATTAAAAACAAATAAACAAAAATTTTAATGGAAACAAGTGTCCACAAAGTTCAAAGTCTGTTACCTAGTTCATTCAGCATCACTTTCATTGTGAAATGTCATGCATATTATTTACTGAGTACTTTACTTCAGTAACCCCCCAAAAAGTGCTAAGAAGAAAACTTGCTTATTTTTAGATACATCTTTCTCTAAAAATAGAACACCGATTCAACTAGTACATAATGTAAGCTGTAAACAGTCCTATGATGTGAATGATTAAATCTATATAGAAAAGTAATATCATTTCAGAACTTGGCATTGTCCAAGTTAAATAGCCCATCTCCGCAATGAATGGAGAGTGTGCAAAAGCAGACAACCTTCAAGGACTGGAAATGTATCTTTTCTAGGCTGTGTGCAGGGCAGCAAACAATCAGGGTGTCCTTGTAAAGAGCACTAATGATATTGTTGTCATCCATCAGAGAACTTGATAACTTAGCAGATATCCTGGGCATGATCAAAAGTCTTGGGTTGCAATTCTGGTGCTGCCAATAATTTAGCATGTGACCTTGGGCAAGTCACTTCACATTTCAGTTTTCTCAGCTGCAAAATGAAAAAAACTGGAGTGAGTAATCTAAAGTTTCTTCCAGCCCCTGGTGTTTTATGAATATACAATTTTATGACTCTGCATTGTCTGGATCAACTGACTTTTTTGCACTCATACCAACACTAAGACAGCCAAATTGAGAATGCAAAGTAATAATAATAATATAATGTCTTGTAATAATATTTCATTTGAGCATTATAACAACCCTGGGAGGTAAGTGATATTAGTAACCCTATTTTACAGATGAGGAAACTGAGGAAGTTAGAGGTTAAATGACTTACCCTGGGGTCCCACAGCAAGTAAGTGTTTCAAATGGGATTTGAACTCAGGTCCTCCTAATTCCAGTTCCAACACTCTATCCATTATGCCTCATAGCTAGCTGCCAGCTAGCATTTGGTGATGGTGGTGGTAGCAGCTTGGTGGTATAGCAGGTAAAGTGCCGGGCCTGGAGTTAGGAACTTCCTGCGTTCAGATCTGGCCTCAGACATTTACTAGCTGTGTGAACCTGGGCAAGTCACTTAACCCTGTTTGCCTCAGTTCCTCATCTGTAAAAAGAACTGGAGAAGGAAATGATAAACCATTCCAGCATCTTTGCCAAGAAAACCCCAAGTGGGGTTACAAGAAATTAGACATGACTAAACAACAACACAAATTTGCTGGGGGAAAAAACAAAAACAAACAACAAAAACCATTGCTCTTCTTAGCTTATAGGATGGCATGCCAGATATCATGCTAAGTGCCTCTTAGGCTGAACATCTCTCATCAATCTCATTTGTAAGATAAATCTTTGCTCTGAATGACTACAGAGAAAATAGATGTTCCCCACTAAGTACTCGGTGGCCTGAGAGGGTATAACTGGAATTTTAGAGCCTTGAAAAAAGTCATCTGTTATAATTCCTTCATTTTATATTCCAGAAAACTAAGGCCTAGTGAGATTAAGTAACTTGCCAGAGGAAATACAGCTAGAAAGTGACTACAGCCAATTGAGGAGAAGCCACATCACCTGATTCTTAGTTTTGTGCTGGTTTGACTCTTCCAAGTAGCCACTTTCTTCTACTTTCCCTTCTGACTTTGGCCATTACTTAAAAAAAATTTAAATGCCTTTACATTAGTCACGGCTTTGCATGTGATTTCCCTCTTGAAAGTCAGACTTCTGGGATCAGATCCTTAGCTTCCTCTTGTGGGAATTTGAGTGAACAACATTTACCCCATCTTGTGACTCGATTCTGGAGCTAGTGCAGGTCTCTTTCTATTCAATTATGGGTCTCATTCAATTTCTGTCTTGTTAGAATACTTTATTCAATTATAGGTATTGTGAGAAAACTTTGTTGCATTGTTTGAAACTAGCCCTGTGTGGGTGGGAGGCTGGACCACCTCTATTTGCTGCTTAGAGACTCTCAACTAGGGACCTAGGTTGTGCTGATCAGAAACCTGGTCAGATCTGAAGATCAATGTTTTCTCACAATTTTACATCTTGAGCAACTCATACATCTTATATGAAAAATGACCCTGTATTGGTCAATCAGTTATTGTTTCCATGTTCTTTTGATTGTTTACAGAAACTTGTGGGTAGTAGGGCACCTTTTTTTTTTTCTGATTTTAATGAAATGTACCTGTTTGCTCTGCTTTTCCCAACTTGGAAAGTCCCTGATTTTTCTTCCAATTAGAAATCAGATAACCTAATTTTGTATCCTGGTTAATTTTTTTTCTTTTAATTAATTGATAAAATTTAATTAATTGTTTTTAATACATAAAATTCTGTCTCACTCTGTATTCAGCTTCTTATTACTCCTGTTTTGCTAATAAATCATATAGCTTAGATTGTTTCCTCAGTTATTCTCCTCCAAAGTCAGCCTTCTTCTCTGATCCTTTTGTCCAAGGTAACAACATATTGAAAGAAGTGTGTAACATGTTGAAAGAAACTCCTAGGTTTAAATGTATCAGGTAATGATTTGCGTTTGCTGTATAGCGACAGAGAAATCTCAGCTTTAGTTACTTGGCAACTGTATCATCCATGGCTGACACAGCTTCCTCTTGGGTTCCTTTTGCTCATGTGTGCTTGAAATCATTAAGATGGCCGTGTCTTCCTTCCTTGAAATCAGATTCCCAAAGAGCTTTAATACAGTGAAGTCCCATCTGCTCTTCAGTTCAGACCACATCATGTCATAATTATTCCCAATCATGTCTCATTTGGTCAGGAGAAGCAAGCATGACTATGAGAGATTCCACAGTGGGAGGAAAAATCTTTTTACAGATGCACCATTGGCCATGGAGAGAAGCTGGACCTGTGGTGTTGGAAGAATGACCTCTTGAGAGATGCCTAGAGATCATGCCATATGAGGATTGGGGGAAAGAACTCATGATGTTTAGCCTGGAAAAGAAAAGACTTGGACAGAGGAAGATAACTGTCTTCAAGTGTAATGAACACAGTCTTTCATGGTGAAAGACTTTTCTTCAGCAGAAGAGAGATAAGTCATCACAGAATTACAGAATTTTAGAGTTAGAAGGAATCTCTGTAGTTCTATTCCCACCCCCAAAAGAATCTCTTCTTTAGAATTTCTTCTTAGAAAAGAATCACCACGTCTCTGCTTGAAACTCTCTGGTAGAAAGGTCTTGAGATCACCAACTAAGGCAGCCCATTTCACTTTTACATCACTGTAAGGAAACTGGGGCAGCTACATGGCATGATGGATAGAATACCAGGCCTGGAGTCAGGAAGAACTGAATTAAAATCTGACCTCAGACTCTTACTAGCTGTGTGACCCTAGGAAAGTCACTTAACTGCTGTTGGCCTCTGTTTCCTCATCTATAAAATGAGCTGGAGAAGGAAATGTCAAACTACTCCAGGATCTTTGCCAAGAAAATCCCAAATGGGACCACAAAGAGTCGGACATGACTGAAAAATGACTGAATGATAATATGGACACAGTTCTTAATATCAACTCTAAATCTGCTTCTTTGCAACTTACATTTTGGTTGTTTACTGGGGATAAAGGGGTCAGAAGATAATTTTTACTTATTTTGGCATTACTTCACATCAAGGCCAGGTTGCATCTAGGTAGCCTTAGAGAAGCAATCTAATTTGGTCAGTTCTACAGAAATCAGTCAAGTCATTTGAACTGACCAGTTAATTCATTCAAAATGATCTGATTGGTATCCTTGTGTAAACATAGTCTCATTGTTCAAATCTTGCTGCTACTGGTTTTCTTGTTATAAGCAGTTATAGGCAGACTTTGTGGTGATATTAAAAAGTATGCTGTTAGACCTTCTACACTGGTATGAGTGTTCAGTACCTCAAATCAACATTCTGGAGACTGACTGTTGCAGCAAGCACCCCAGTGTCCCCAGGGTGCCTGCTCACACAGGTTCTTGGATCTGCTTTGTTAAAGGAAAGCAACTCAAAATGGGTTAACAAGCTTACTTTAATCAGTCAGACATATATCGTTTACCTTGTTCAGGAGAAAAGGTCAGCACCCTGAACCTCAAAGTATACAGGCATAATTATCAAGACAGAAACATCAAGTAGACAGATTTCCAAACTGTCCAACCATTACATCCATACCCAGTCAACATCTGGGTTTCCACATTCTGGGTTTTTCAAAGCCGGGGGACTCTCAACAACGGCTTCCCAGAATTCAGATCAAATCACAGAACACTTCTCAAAGTGAGTCCCAAAACAAAGCTACACATCAGGGCTTATATAGCCTTCTCCTGGATCAGAGAATGTAACAACCTTATTGGCTCACTGGCCAATCAAGAAGTATCTACTGAAAAACAAGCCTCCCCCACCCCAGGCTTCAGGTGCACATTAGCCTAGGGGCAGGGAAGATCTTTAAAATTTACATTCTTATTACACTTACACATATAGATACTTTAGGAAGACAAACCTACAAGAGAGTAGAAACTGGGATGAAATAATAAATCTAGATAAGCATCTATTAAAAGACCAAAAGAAGCTATTTGTTGTGATCTTTAAGGTGTGATTGGGCTGTAAGACATTTTATGGTATAAGACTGACCCTCCCAAGAAAGTCAAGATGATGGGTATAGGATCTGAACCCCCCAAAAGAAAAGACTACGTCTTTAGGATCTAGACCCTAAAAAGGAAAAGTCCCTGGATTTTCCCATGTGGCCCAGGTCTTTAGTGTTCACCTGGGGTTCTGCCCTTCCAGCTAATTAACTGCCCTTTAGTGATCTACACCTGGTCCCACCCCAGACCACCATTCCCTTAATTCCATCCAGATCCCCTTCTCTGTTCCCCTGGTCCTCTGCATGAAAGATCCATTTTACTTCAATTAAAGTGCTCAAATTCCTTAAGAATCTGACCTGCTTGCATTAGCAATACAAATGCTCAGATTCAATCTGCCCCACTTGTCAAAACAAGCTTCACAAAAGCTCAGGTTCCTTAAGAGTCCAGTCAATGCTTTGATTCCACTGGAGTCTGGTCATTGTGGCAGATTTTTATAAACATGCCTACACTCTATCAGCTTTCTAATAAACCTTGTCTTTGTCTGAAAGAAGGCTTGGGTCAAATTCATTTGGGCAGGACCCTGCATTGCTATTTCAGGGTCTCAGCACCCCTAAACCTCAACAAAGGTGCTTGGTAAACACCATAAATCATAGCTAAATCAATTTGAGGGGTAATGTTGGCCTTACCTGGCATTTTGATAGCAGCACCTAGCATTTTCAGTGTAATTATCTCCTCATTTTAGACATGTATGCTGTTACTTATGTTCATACATATTTGTGTTTTGCTATTATAGGGAGACCAGTGAGGCTTCTATGCTATACAGAATAGAGTACCAAAGTCAGGGGTTTTGCTTGCTTGAAGATATGAATAATAACGGTAGAAATACGGACCGAGGCATAGAAGGTTGATAACCTTGATTTCTTCGCTTGAGTTTTCTTCTGACTCCTTGCTTCACTCATATATCATTCAAAGAGGCTTTTAGGAATAAAGTGAGTGATTGCATGCTAGCCTCCACATAACCTCACAGTCAAGAATATAATAAGAATTTTCTAACCCTAATAGTCAAATAATTGTCAGAGAACAAGGCCTGTGAATCTGCACCCAGAGAAAAATAGACAAAAGAGCAGATTTTTTTTCTTGGGGTTTTCTTTGGGGATAATCTTTGCTTGGGGAATTATTCCGCCCTGGCTGCCTGGCTAAGGCATCTTAACCTTGGCTGCTCATCGTCTCAGCTCTTCACTAAAAAAGCATCAGCCTGCACTCTTCAAGGAGATGCTTTATAGCCACTGCACCTTAGCATTTGGAAGCAGAGGAGAGCAGATAGCTCTGAAGAGCTGAAGCCCTGCCTATAGAACAGAGTACTTCCATAAACATGACACCAGTGGAGATACTCAGCGGGGATAACCTGCCGGGGCATGCAGAATATACAGCATAAAGCAGCATGATTCTACCTGGAAGGGTATCTACAGCTCTTCAGCAGCAGAGTTACGAGCTGATCTTGCTAAAGTAGACAGGTTGGTGGGGACTCATGAGGTATGGTTGAGAGTGGGTGCTGACCAACAGAGTGCTGGAAATCCTCGAGGGATCCATGTACCCCAGGTAATGTACTACCATGATAATTCCATGCTTTTGTTATAAACGAAATCTGTGCTCTGGCTAGGAATAAACCATGCTGCTTGGAGATCCAGGAAGTTTCATTATCTTTATTTTACATTTATTCTGTAATGAATAAATGGGTAGCCTCCGGAAAAAGACCACGAAGGATCAGACAAAGGCAAGCCCTTTTATGCTCTTCCTATTTGAATTTCCCACTGTGTTCTCCCTTCAGAGCTGGGATTGGTTCCATCTCTTCTGTGTTACAGCTTTCCTGACTTGCCATTAAGCATGCGTGTTAATGAAAGGTTGATGACCATCCCTCAACCAGTCCAAGCCAGCCTAGCTCAGGCCCCTCTTTCCTGCATGTCCTATGCAGGATCTCTTTTGAAACACCCATTGTTCCTGTAGAATCTGTGAAAACCAAACTGCCAGCATTTCTCACACTTTGATGGATCTATATGACATTAATATGTGTATATACTTACTCCAAAGGTAGAGATTGAAACTCTTCTATTCCATCTCATTTTGTATAACTCTTATCCTTATGTTCCTATAAATTTGCTTCAGAAGATCCACCAAACATGATAGGGACCTTCTCCTAAATCTCTTGATGTTGTATAGAGAACATAGGTTGTCCATAGGTTATGCCTTGCTTTTACTGTATGACCAGCTCACTTTGATATTGTCTTTTGAGCTATTTTTCCTATGCTTCTTCTCGTTCTGTCATTTTTCTGTCATGTCCAACTCTTCATGACCTCATTTAGGGTTTTTTCTTTTTGGCACAGATACTGTCATTTCCTTCTCTAGCTCATTTTACAGATGAGGAAAATGAGGCAAACAAGGTTAAGTGTCCATAGCTAGTGCCTTCCTATGCTTATATTCATATTTTTAAAGTAGTTTTTTAAAAAATGAAACACTTTTAAGATATGCTCAATTTAAGTTCAGTTCACAAGCATGGGGTGGGGGAAAATACCATCTAATATAGTAAGATTTGACCAGATGAAGTTGGATTTACCACTTGGTGGATTTCTTTTTCTAGATGGTGCTGGTGCCTGGGCAACTATTATAAGAATAATTGTAATAGGTATATGGGGGCACCTAGGTGGTATAGTGGATAGGGTACTGGGCCTGAGGTCAGGAAGACTCATCTTCCTGAGTTGAAATCTGGCCTCAGAAACTTAGTAGCTGTGGGAGCCTGAGCGAATCACTTAATCCTTATTTACCTCAGTTCCTCATCTGTAAAATGGAGATATACTGGAGAAGGAAATGGCAAACTACTCCAATATCTTTTCAAAGAAGATCCATGGACATTGTCCATGGGATCACATAGAGTTGAATACATCTGAAGAACAAAAATAAAATCAGGTAAATGTTTCTCATTTTTTTTTCCAGGTCAATTTGTAAGTCTGAAGCCTTGTTTTCATGAATAGCACCTTCTTCCTTTGGAACTCAAAAGTCTCCAGAACTTAATTCAGAAGAATTTCTTCTTTGGAGGTCAGATGGCTTAGGCTTTTCCCTTCTTCCTGTTAGAATTAGTACTTGCTAAATTGATTCAAGAAGGAGAGTTTTCTCGAGATAGTCCAAAGATGATAGATGCCATTTGGTTCCTGCTCGCTAATTGTTCTTTTAGCTTATTAAAGCTCAAAGAAAAGTCTCATCCACCATCTGGACAGAATAACGTCTGAGATCTATGCCAACCATTGTGGTTGGTACCCTTGAAGGTAGTGGTGATAATTATGGTGAGAAAAAGAACTACATCAGGATGAGACAGTTTTGAGGAGGGAAGTAAGTGTTATGCTGTGTATTTCTTCACTGGAAATGTGCTATAATGCTGAATATGCATTTATCTCTGCATTGGTCTTTGGGTGACTTACAATTTTTTGTATGCTTGGAGAAATAGCGTAACTGGAAGAATACTGATGTTAAAACGATGAGCCCCTTGTTCAGGGAAAAATTCAGCAGCATTAAGACTGCACAATTTCCCAAATGCAACTCAATCTAATCTACTCCTCTTATTTAACATGATGACCGGTTCATTATCTTAATGCAGTGTTTTTCTAATATATATGTATTTTTGAACATGCTCAATGAACTGTGAGCATTTATCATTCATTTCATTTTTTCTGTGTGGAAAGTTAGATTTTTAAAATCACTTCTAAATGTCACTTTTAAAAATTCTGGGACTGGATACAAAGAACAACACGCCATCCATAAGTAGAATTTAATTGAGGGGATGCCCATTAATTAAATAATGATTCAACTAGAAAATGAGTTGAAATGATAAGTTTAACAAAGTAGCATGATAGAAAATAAACCACATTAATCATCACCATTTCCATATTTCATCAATAAAACCCTACAAGAAGAAATAGTAAGAGACACCCATTTAAAATAACTCTAGATAATAAGATAAAATACCTGGGAGTATGCCTGGTGAGACAAACCCAGGAACTATATGAACTTAATTATAAAATGCTTTTTATATGAATAAAGTCATATTTAAATAATTGGCAAAATATTAATTGTTTATGGGTGGGCAGAGCCAATATAACAAAAAAATGACAATTCTACCTACATTAATCTACTTATTCAATACCATCCCAATTAAATTACCAAAAAGTTATTTTATTCAGCAAGAAAAAATAATAACAAAATTCATTTGCAAGAAAAAAGGTCAAGAATATTAAAGGAATTAATGAAAAAATGTGAAGAAAAGAGACAGCAGTATCAAATCTTAAACTATATTAAAAGATAGCAATTATCAAAATTATTTGGTACTGGTTAAGAAATAGAATGATGTATCAGTCGAACAGAGTAGACATACAGTACAAAGTGGTAAGTGATTATAGTAAACTTGTGTTAGACAAATGTAATGATTTAAGATTTTGGAATAAGAAATCAATATCTGGTAAAAATTGTTGGGGAAACTGGAAAACAGTTTGGTGAAAACTGGGCATAGATCAATATCTTACACCACTTATCAAGATAAGGTCAAAATGGATAAATGAACTAGATTTAAAGGGAGATATAAGGAAATTAAAACACAGAACATATTTACCTATGAGACTTATGGACAGGAGAAGAATTTATGAATAAACAAGAGAGAGCAAAGTTAGGTGAAAAATGAATAATTTTGATTATTTTAAATTAAAAAGTGGTTGTGTTAATAAAAAACAATGTAGCCAAGATTAGAAGAAAAGCAGAAAATTGAGAAAAAATTTATAGACAATTTCTCAGATAAAGATCTTAGATCTTAAATATGAACTTTGTCAAATTTATAAGAATAAGGGTCATTCTCCAATTGATAAATGGTCAAAGGCTATGAACAGTTTTTTGATGAAGTAACCTAAACTTTATATAGTTATCTGAAAAAATGCTCTAATTTATTAATGATTAGAGAAATGTAAATTAAAACAACTTTGAGATATCTCACACCTGTAAGATTGACTAAGATGACAGAAAGGGTAAAATGACAAATTTTGGAGGGGATGTGGAAAAATTGGGACACTAATTCAATAATCCAGCCATTTTGGAGAACAATCTGAAATTATGCTCAAAGTGTTAAGAAACCGTGACTCAGCAATACCACTGTTAGGTGTGTTTTCCAAGGTGATCAGGAAAAAGGAAAATAACCTATATGTCCTAAAATATTCATAGCAGCTCTCTTTATGGTGGTAAGAACTGGAAACTGGAGGGCCTATCAATTGTGGAATGACTAAACAAATGGTATATGATTGCAGTGGAATATTTCTGTGCTATAAGAAATGATGACTTGGTTGATTAAAAAAAACATGGAAAGACTTGCATGAAATAATGAAGAATGAAATGAGCAGAACCACAAGAACATTGTATACAGTTGCAGCAATATTGTTTGAAGAATAACTGAATGACTAAGTTATTCTGAGTATTACAAATACTCAAATTAACTACAGAAGACCTATGAGGGAAGATGCTATCCACCTCTAGAGAAAGAACAGATAAAAAGAAATATTATAGTATGGTTTTACATATATATGTATATATATATGTCTCTCTCTTTGTGAAATGGTGACTTCTAGTGTGAGGTAGAGAGGGAGAGAGGAAAAATGGAAATAAAGAGTACACAGCAAAGAAAAAAAGAAAATTCAAAAGGAAGCGTAGAAAAACAGGGTAGTTTTGAAAATGATATGTTGTATTTATGACAGTTTTTTTGTTTTTTGTTTTTCTTAATGATTTATTGATGCTTCTTGTTTTACTCCAGCAGGTTTTGTAATAACTTCCCCCAGCCCCACTGAACCCTCACTTATAAGAATCATGATTAAGCCAAAACCAATGTATACAAGTACCACACCCGATGCTGCATACATAGCATTTCAGACCCATAGGCTTCTGTTGCTTAATTGAGAGAAGTATCCTTTGGAATACGTTTTTTGCACTAAATCTCCATTTTTTATCTTTTAGTATTTTTTTGCATCAACAATAGTATCAATAATAATAACATTAACAATATAATAAAACTGACACTTAATATTATTGATATAATAATTTTATACCAATAACACTAATTTATATCAATAATGATCATTATGATGATAATAGGTCACATTTATGTAGTGCCTATGTGCCACGTACAACTAGTATCACATTTGATTCTTACAATAATCCTGGGGGGTAGGTGCTGTTGCCATCCCCAGTCCACAGATGAAAAAACCAAGGCAAACAGTTTAAGTGATTTGCCTAGGCCCACATATGGAGAAATGAGGCCCAATTTGAACTCAGGTATGACAGATTTTTTTAAAAAAAATAAATAGTGTGAAATGGAGATTCATGATTTCATATCGAATCCTCTGTTTGTGTTTGTGCCATATACATGGAAATAGTTCTTTTTTTTTTGTATTTAAGTTCCAAATGACTTTTAAAATGAATAGATAGATAGATTCATTGTAAGGACTTACAATTCCAGAATGATTGAATCTCAGAACTAGAAATGACTTCACAGGTCATATGGTCCAAACTGTCACTGAACCAATATCTCCTCTGCAAGATGCCCCACAAAGGGTCATTCATCCTTTTGCTTGAAGATCACTGAGAAGGGGAAGCCCATTTACTGAATTAGCTCGTTCTATTTTTTAAGGATCTAGTTATTAAAGAACTGAATCTATTTCTTTGTAACTTTCACATATTGTTCCCAGTTATGCTCTTTGAGGATGAATAGAAGAGATAATGAGAGTAAAGTGAAAACCTTCAAAGAGATAAAGAATATAAAGTACAAACCTTAAAGTCCATTTTGATTTTAGTTATAATTTATTTAGTTGTTATTGTTATTATTATTATTAACAACTCATCCAATACTTAAAGATAAGCATCATAAGGCTTTTCTCCAGATGAAGGATCCCTATTTCCTTCAGACTTGCCTGAACCTGAGGCCACTACTTTCCTTATTGTACCCTTCTAAATACTTTCCACTTTTTCAGTGTCTTTTCTTAACCATATCACAATATTACATATGTGATCATCTGCTTTAGAGAAGTCTTCCATTTGAACTTGGTGCTGATTATCCACCATGATAAACATGATAATGGTGATAAACATCTTTGTCAAGTACTGATTGATGCTCTGCCCAATCTTTATGGTAGGGTCAATGAACAAAGTTTTCTCAGTTATCGTTTTTTCCAGAGATTTTATATATGTGCATAGGAGACACCTTGTGGGGAAAGAGCACTTAAGGTGGCGTTTGCTCTCTTGCATGAAATACTTTTTTTAATGGTCAACAAAAAACAAGTATAATAAGGATGATAACAATATAACATAACATTACAATATGATATAGCATAATATAAATAATGTAACATAATACAATATAATAACAAGGACCTTGTATTCTATATACTTTGCAATCAGTTATTATGACTGTCAAGATCAGGTCTCCTGGGGAATATGTTCAGCACTTATACACAAGTAACTGAAATAAGAGGCTTAATCTTAGTCTGGGTGCTCTCCTTAGCCAGATGTGATAGCTTATAGCCTTGGCTACGAACTAATGGACAATTTCAGCCTACTCTTTTCAGGGAGGCTTTTGAGCCACAGCCCTATAGAAGGTGGTCAAGAGACCAGCAGATATCCTTAAAGAGCTGAGCATACAAGATAATAGAGAGCAGATAGGTCATCAGACATGCCCAGAACATACCTTGTGACCTCCAGCCTGGAGGCAATAAAGAGGAAGCAGCCAATAGAACTCTGAGTAATGTGATGGCATTATTCAAGGGCATCTGCAGCCCTGCAGCATCAGAGACGTTAGATCTCTTAGCCCCAAAGCTGCCTATTTGTGTGTCCAGAGTGCATGTTGTCTTAATGCATGTCTCTTTCCCCTTGATGGTATAGTAAACTGTGAGAAAATATACCCCAGGTTCACATTTTTGAGGTAATTTTCACTTAATTACTTGTTGACCTGCTTTATTAAATGTCTTTTGTTTGGAAATACATGATATCAGTCAGTCAAAGGATACATTATTTCAAAACAAAAGACTTTTAATCAAACACTGTATCAAAAAAAAAAAAGGAGCAAGAGGGGCGGCCAGGTAGCACAGTGAGTAAGAGCATCAGCTCCAGTGTCGGGATGACCTGGGATCAAATCCAGGCTCTGATACTTAGCACCCACCCAGAAATAACTGGCCGTGTAACCTTGAGCAAGTTACTTAGCTCCGATTGCTTTAAGAAAAAAAGGAACAAGAAAAATAAGTGCCCTCACATTTACATACCAAGACAGAAATGCAAAAAATTATCCCCCATCCTCAAAAAACATGCCTCAGGCACTGAGAGGTAAAGGGACTTTCCTGTTGTTTGACTGCCAGTATCTATCAGAAGCAGCATTTTATTTGAAACCTTCCTGATGCCAAGGTTATCTCTCTATCCACTATACCAGCCTTCTTGTTGCTATAGTGCTGCTGTGTTGAGCTCTGGTCGGGCAAAATCTTTAAAATTCTATTGAGTTATAGATTCAGAAAAAGCTTTTGACAAAATATAGCACCTATTCCTATAAAAAAAATGTTAGAAAGCATGGGAATAAATGGAGTTTTCCTTAAAATGATAAGCAGTATCTCTCTAAAACCATCAGCAAACATTATATGTAATGGTGATAAGTTGAAGGTATTTTCAATAAGATCGGGGTGAAACAAGGATGCCCATTATTACCTTTATTATTCAATATTGTGCTGGAAATGTTAGCATTAGCAATAAGAGAAGAAAACTAAGTTGAAGGAATTCGAATAGACAATGAGGAAACAAAATGATCACTGTTCAGATAATATGATGGTATACTTAGAGAATCAATTAAAAAACTAGTTGGAATAATTAACAACTCTAGCAAAGCTGAAGGATATAAAATAAACCCACATAAATCATCGGCATTTCTATATATTACCAACAAAACCCAGCAGCAAGAGATAGAAAGAGAAATTCCATTTAAAATAACTGTAGACATTATAAAATATTTGAGAGTCTACCTGCCAAAACAACAATTACAAAACACTTTTCATACAAATAAAGTCATATATAAACAACTGAAAAAATATCAATTGCTCATGGGTAGGTCAAGCTAATATAATAAAAATGATAATTCTACCTAAAGGAATTTACTTATTCAGTACTATACCAATGAAACTACCAAATGATATTTTATAGAGCTAGAAAAAATAGTAACAATATTTCTTTGGAAGAACAAAAGATCAAGAATATTAAGGGAATTAATGGAAAAAAAAGGTAATTTAGCTATATCAGATCTAAAAATATAATAAAGCAGCAATCAAAACTACTGGCTATGAAATAGAGTGGGGGCGGCTAGGTGGCGAAGTTGGGGTGGTTAGGTGGCAAAGTGAATAGAGCACCAGCCGTGGATTCAGGAGGACCTGAGTTCAAATCCAGTCTCAGACGCTTAACACACACACACACACATACACACACACACAAACTAGCTGTGTGACCTTGGGCAAGTCACTTAATACCAATTGCCCTCCAAAAAGCAAAAGCAAAAAAAAAGATATAGAGTGGTGGATCCATGGAATAGGTTAGGTACACAAGACACAATAGGCAACGACTATAGTAATATACTGCTTGATTAACCCAAAGACTCCAGCTTCTGGGAAAAGAACTCACTATTTGAAAAAAAAAACTGCTTGAAAATCTGGAAAATAGAATGGAAGAAACTAGGCATAGACCAACACTTTATACCATATCCCAAGATAAGCTCAATATAGGTATACTATATAGACACAAAAGGTAATACTAAGCACAAATTAGGGGAGCAAGGAATAAATTTACCTGGCAGATCTGTGGAGAATGGAAGAATTTATGACAAAATAATAGATAAAGAACATTATGAAAGGCAAAATAGATAATTTTGATTACATTAAATTAAAAAGTTTTTACAAAAATGAAACCCAATGCAACCAAAATTAGAAGGAAAGCAGAAAGCTCAAAAAACAATTTTTATAGTCAGTGCTTCTGATAAAGGCTTCATTTCTAAAATATATAGAGAACTGAATCAAATGTATAAGAATATATTTCATTCCCAATTGATAAATGGTCAAAGGATATGAACAGACAGTTTTCAGATGGAGATGTTAAAGCTATCTATAATCATATGAGAAAATGCTCTAAATCACTATTGATTAGAGAAATGCAGATTTAAACAATTTTGAGGTACTACCTCACACCTATCAGATTGGCTAATATGACAGAAAAGGATAATGATAAATATTGGAGATGTGGGAAAATTGGAACATTAGTGCATTGTTGTTGGAGTTGTGAACTTATCCAACCATTATGGAGAGCAATTTGGAACTATGCCCAAAAGGCCATCAAAGTGTGCATACCCTTTGATCCAGCAATACCAATACTAGGTTTATATCCCAAAGAGATCATTAAAAAGGGGAAAGGACTTACATGTACAAAAATATTTATAGCAGCTCTTTTTATAGTGACAAAGTATTAGAAATTGAGAGGATGCCCATCAATTGGGGAATGGCTGAGCAAGTTGTGGTATATTAATGTAACAGAATACTATTGTGCTATAAGAAATGACGAGCAGGCAGATTTCAGAAAAAACCTGGAAAGAGTTCTATGAATTGATGCTGAGTGAAATGAGCAGAACCAGGAAAACATTGTACACAGCAACAGCAACATTTTGTGATGATTAACTATGATAAACTTAGCTCTTAGCAATACAATAATCCAAGACAATTCCAAAAGACTCATCATGTAAAATGCTATCCACATCCAGAGAAATAACTATGATGTTTGAATGCAAATTGAAGCATACTATTTTCACTTTTTTTGTTTTTTTTCCTTTTATTATAATTCTTCTTTCACAACATGACTAATATGGGAACATGTTTAACATGATTACTTGTATCAGATTGCTTGCTACCTTGGGGAGAAAGGAAGGGAGAGGGGAGGGAGAAAAATTTGGAACTGAAAATTTTACAAAAATGAATGTGGAAAACTATTTTTACATGCAATTGAGGAAAAATAAAATATTATGAAGAAAAAAATTCTATTGAGTTGTGGGCATCACATTTTAGTGAGAGCCATTATAAACTGGAGCATGTCCAGAGGAAGGTAGCCATTGTGGTGAGGGACTCAAGAACATGTCAGATAAACATTGGTTGAAGGAGTAGGTGATGATTTTCCTTAGAAAACAGAAAAACCAAGGAGGTGCTTATGATAACTGTCATCAAATAGCTGAAAGGCTGTTATATGGTGTCACCTGGAAGAAGAATTAGACTTATTTTTCTTGCACTCCCCCTGCCCCCAAGAAAAATGAAAAATGGTGAAGGAAGCAGGTTTAGGTTCCATATAAAGTACATTTTCCTAGCAAGTGAAGCTGGCCAATTGTATAAAGTTGGGGAATACCTCTCAACAAAAGGTCTTTAAGTAGAGATTGCATACCACTTAATGAAGATGTGGCAGGGGGGTTTCTATACATTTGACTAGATAACCTCTTAGGTTCCCTCTAGTCTGGTGCTTCTGTCAAACAAGTCTCCATGGGATACAGTTCTATTTAGAGGCAGTAAATGGTTTCCTGTGCCATGTAATGGATTCTTGCTGCTTGCAAGCCATTTTCTCATATACAAATCTCATCCTCTTATTTCTTTATATTCTTCGTCCTACCAACTTGAGTCTTTTGTCTTTTCTTTAGGCTTCCTAATTGCAGGTCCTGATTTGCCAATATTGTACCATCACAATAGCAACAGTTACCATATGTATAGTGTTTTCAAAGTATTTTGTAGACATTTTCTTATTTGATTCTCACAGCAGCCCTGAGCAGGTTATTCTCACTTTTCAGAGGAGGAAACTGATCCTGAGAGAGTCTTAGGAGCATTGAGCAGCTGAGTCTGAGTATTTGAGACTGGATTTGAACTCAGGTTTTTCTTAATCCAGGTCCAACTCTCTGTCCAATGTACCATCTAGATGCCTCTCCATGGGGATTGGCATAAGACAGGGTCAACCTCTCCTGTCAGCTCTGTGGGCAATGGTTTCTTCTCTTGGCTTGGCTCCTTATCCCCTTCCCAAAAAGGCCAAAATGGAATTGGTTCCAAGGATCTGCATTAGGAGGTAGTTCTTTCATCTTAGATGTAGATAGGTAGCACAATGGACAAAAGCATTGGGCTGGGAGTCAGGAATATCTGAGCTCAAATCTGGCCTCTGACGTTTACTAGCTGTGTGGCCATGAACCAGTCATTCAGCCTGAGTGCCTGAATTTCCTCATCTGTAAAATGGGGATAATAATAGCATCTACTTCTTCAGGATTGTTGTGAGGACCAAATACAATAATATTTATAAAATGCTTTGCAAACCTTAAAATGATATATAAGTTCCAGCTATTTTTTTATTCCAGTTTATTCACTCTCCATTTAGTGTATAGGTACTTAATCCCCTGCATAGGCACTCAAAAGCAATCCATATTATCCATATTCTCTTCCTCACTTGCACCCCTGTTTCTCACTCACTCATTCCCCACTGCAAACTCCATTGCAAACACTCAGGAGACCGGATCTCACTTTAATAATGCCAAATCCAATCCCCACCCTTGAGAATACCTCCTGACACTCTTTTAGTGATCAGCTCTTAGGGACAGCTGCATCTACATTTTGTCTTGATCAAATAACTGCCTGCCCTCTGTATGACACTTACTCTTCTGTCTGACATTCATTCATTCAGCAATATTTTGTCTACTGAGGAAGAAACAAAAATATTGAAGATGTGACTCTTATCTTTCTTGAGCTTGGAATCTGGTAATCATTATGTAATAATAATAAAGGTAAATTGACTATAAAGACATAAGACATATATATATATACTCTGTATATATATGTATGTGTCTACATATGTATATATACATACATGTTTATGTCTATCTACATGTCAACATATGTATTAGATCTTAAGAAAGAAATATCATTTCTGATGGGGGATGATGGCATAAGGATGAGAGTAAATTTCTTGGGGGACATTTTCAGTTGAGTCTTGAAGGATGGGTAGGATTTCAACAGCGTGTGTGTGTGTGTGTGTGTGCGTGTGCGCTGTTCAGTCATGACCCCATTTGGGGTTTTCTTGGCAAAGATACTAGAGTGGTTTTCCATTTCCTTCTCCAACTCATTTTACAAATGAGGAAACTGAGGCAAACAGAATTAAATGACTTGTACAGGTTCACACAGTGACTAAGTATTTGAGTCTGGATTTTAACTCAGGTCTTCCTGACTCCAGGCCCAGTGCTCTACCTACTGTGTCACTTTGAGGCCCAACAACAACATATCTATCTTTCATTTATCAACATATCAATGTATGTATTATACCTGTGGAAAGAAACATTTTTGATGGGGGATGTGTGGCATAGGGATCACGCAAAGATTCGTGGAGGAAGAGGAGACATTTTCAGTTGGGTTTTGAAGGACGGATAGGATTTCAACAAGTGGAGATCTGGTAAAAGGGCATTCCAGGTATTGGGAATGGAATGAGCAGAAGCATGTAGGTAGAGAGGAAAAAGTCAAATATAATACAAAGTAAGGGTGACTTGTTTGTTCCTGACAGAAATAGGGAAGTCAAAAGGAGAACAAGTTTGGGGAAAAGATAGTACTGTAGTCCTATTTTGGACATGATGAATTATCTCATTTTGCATCTGGGACTCAGGATATATTTTCCCATAGAAGCAATATTATCAATGGCAATTTGATTGGTTCCCAGACCAGATCACAACATACTTCAAATATAGTGTCATAGAACTGAAGCTCCATCTTATAATAATGTTTTGAATGCACAAAGAATCCATTCCAACTTGGGATTCCAGGAATACATTTCTCTCACATCTTTCTCTTCTGAAGTAGGATCAAATTTTTCCTCTTCAACCCTCCTTCACAAGCCAAGTAACTGGCATGGCAGCTCCTTGGCTCTGCAACAGAGTAGGGACACATGTGAGTAGGTCAAGGTTGAGGGTTAAAGAGTTGTGATGCCTGGGCTTCCAGGGTATACTTCATAGTGGTGACTGACTCCATCTCACTATGTTTCCCTTTTGATTTCCACCACCTGTTACTTCCAACTATTTTCTGCCTCCATCAACTCTATGCAGAACAGACTATATATAGTCTCACAGTTTCTCCCCAGTTTTTTGGCCCTGAAGTTAGCACATCACTATTTGTAAGTTTCAAAAATGTTTTTTTTTCTTAGTAAAAGAAAAAAAACCCCACCGGTTTTTTTTTTTTTTTTTTTCTTCCCCCCCCCCCCCCCCCCTCTCTCTCTCTCTCTGTCTCTCTCTCTCTGTGTTTCTCTCTCTCTCTCTCTTTCTTTCTTTCTTTCTTTTTTTCTCTCTCTCTCTTTCTTTCTTTCTTTTTCTTTCTTTCTTCCTTCCTTCCTTCCTTCCTTCCTTCCTTCCTTCCTTCCTTCCTCA